>NC_133332.1:249863773-249912077 GCF_042186555.1 Aquarana catesbeiana | reverse complement strand
GGAGGGGGGTGGGGGGGCAGCAGCAGAACGGAGGGTGGTGGGGGGGGACAGCAGCAGAATGGAGGGGAGTGTGGGGGACAGCAGCAGAATGGAGGGGGAGTGTGGAGGACAGCAGCAGGATGGAGGGGGGTGGGGGGTTACAGCAGCAGATTGGAGGGGAGTGTGGGGGACAGCAGCAGAATGGAGGGGGGTGGGGGGGACAGCAGCAGATCTGAGGGGGGTGGGGGGGACAGCAGCAGAATGGAGGGGGGTGGGGGGACAGCAGCAGAATGGAGGGGGGTGGGGGGGACAGCAGCAGGATGGAGGGGGTGGGGGGGACAGCAGCAGAATGGAGGGGGGTGGGGGGGACAGCAGCAGAATGGAGGGGAGTGGGGGGGACAGCAGCAGAATGGAGGGGGGTGGGGGGGACAGCAGCAGAATGGAGGGGGGTGGGGGGGACAGCAGCAGAATGGAGGGGGGGTGGGGGGGACAGCAGCAGAATGGAGGGGAGTGGGGGGGACAGCAGCAGAATGGAGGGGGGTGGGGGGACAGCAGCAGAATGGAGGGGGGTGGGGGGGACAGCAGCAGAATGGAGGGGAGTGTGGGGGACAGCAGCAGAATGGAGGGGGGTGGGGGGGACAGCAGCAGAATGGAGGGGAGAGTGGAGGACAGCAGCAGAATGGAGGGGGGTGGGGGGGACAGCAGCAGAATGGAGGGGGGTGGGGGGGGATAGCAGCAGAATGGAGGGGGGTTGGGGGGATAGCAGCAGAATGGAGGGGAGTGTGGGGGACAGCAGCAGAATGGAGGGGGAGTGTGGAGGACAGCAGCAGAATGGAGGGGGAGTGTGGGGGACAGCAGCAGAATGGAGGGGGAGTGTGGGGGACAACAGCAGCAGAACTGAGGGGGAGTGTGGGGGGACAGAAGCAGAATGGAGGGGGAGTGTGGGGGACAGCAGAAGAATGGAGGGGAGTGTGGGGGACAGCAGCAGATCTGAGGGGGAGTGTGGGGGACAACAGCAGCAGTACTGAGGGGGAGTGTGGGGGGACAGCAGCAGAATGGAGGGGGAGTGTGGGGGACAGCAGCAGAATGGAGGGGGGTGGGGGGACAGCAGCAGAATGGAGGGGGTGGGGGGGACAGCAGCAGAATGGAGGGGGGTGGGGGGGCAGCAGCAGAACGGAGGGTGGTGGGGGGGGACAGCAGCAGAATGGAGGGGAGTGTGGGGGACAGCAGCAGAATGGAGGGGGAGTGTGGAGGACAGCAGCAGAACGGAGGGGGGGTGGGGGGGACAGCAGCAGATCTGAGGGGGGTGGGGGGACAGCAGCAGAAAGGAGGGGGGTGGGGGGACAGCAGCAGAACGGAGGGGGGTGGGGGGACAGCAGCAGAAAGGAGGGGGGTGGGGGGACAGCAGCAGAATGGAGGGGGGTGGGGGGGACAGCAGCAGAACGGAGGGGGGTGGGGGGACAGCAGCAGAAAGGAGGGGGGTGGGGGGACAGCAGCAGAATGGAGGGGGGTGGGGGGGACAGCAGCAGAATGGAGGGGGGTGGGGGGGACAGCAGCAGATTGGAGGGGAGTGTGGGGGACAGCAGCAGAATGGAGGGGGAGTGTGGGGGACAGCAGCAGAATGGAGGGGGGTGGGGGGGACAGCAGCAGATCTGAGGGGGGTGGGGGGGACAGCAGCAGAATGGAGGGGGGTGGGGGGACAGCAGCAGAATGGAGGGGGGTGGGGGGACAGCAGCAGAAAGGAGGGGGGTGGGGGGACAGCAGCAGAACGGAGGGGGGTGGGGGACAGCAGCAGAAAGGAGGGGGGTGGGGGGACAGCAGCAGAATGGAGGGGGGTGGGGGGGACAGCAGCAGAACGGAGGGGGGTGGGGGGACAGCAGCAGAAAGGAGGGGGGTGGGGGGACAGCAGCAGAATGGAGGGGGGTGGGGGGGACAGCAGCAGAATGGAGGGGAGTGTGGGGGACAGCAGCAGAATGGAGGGGGGTGGGGGGGACAGCAGCAGAATGGAGGGGGGTGGGGGGGACAGCAGCAGAATGGAGGGGAGTGTGGGGGACAGCAGCAGAATGGAGGGGGGTGGGGGGCACAGCAGCAGAATGGAGGGGGGTGGGGGGGACAGCAGCAGAATGGAGGGGAGTGTGGGGGACAGCAGCAGAATGGAGGGGGGTGGGGGGGACAGCAGCAGAATGGAGGGGAGTGTGGGGGACAGCAGCAGAATGGAGGGGGAGTGTGGGGGACAACAGCAGCAGAACTGAGGGGGAGTGTGGGGGGACAGCAGCAGAATGGAGGGGAGTGTGGGGGACAGCAGCAGAATGGAGGGGGAGTGTGGGGGGACAGCAGCAGAATGGAGGGGGGGTGTGGGGGACAGCAGCAGATCTGAGGGGGAGTGTGGGGGACAGCAGCAGATCTGAGGGGGAGTGTGGGGGACAACAGCAGCAGTACTGAGGGGGAGTGTGGGGGGACAGCAGCAGAATGGAGGTGGAGTGTGGGGGACAGCAGCAGAATGGAGGGGGGTGGGGGGACAGCAGCAGAATGGAGGGGGTGGGGGGGACAGCAGCAGAATGGAGGGGGGTGGGGGGGCAGCAGCAGAACGGAGGGTGGTGGGGGGGACAGCAGCAGAATGGAGGGGGGTGGGGGGGCAGCAGCAGAACGGAGGGTGGTGGGGGGGCAGCAGCAGAACGGAGGGTGGTGGGGGGGACAGCAGCAGAATGGAGGGGGAGTGTGGAGGACAGCAGCAGAACGGAGGGGGGGTGGGGGGTTACAGCAGCAGATTGGAGGGGGAGTGTGGGGGACAGCAGCAGATTGGAGGGGGGGTGGGGGGGACAGCAGCAGAATGGAGGGGGGTGGGGGGGACAGCAGCAGAACGGAGGGTGGTGGGGGGGACAGCAGCAGAACGGAGGGTGGTGGGGGGGACAGCAGCAGAATGGAGGGGGAGTGTGGAGGACAGCAGCAGAACGGAGGGGGGTGGGGGGACAGCAGCAGAATGGAGGGGGGGTGGGGGGGACAGCAGCAGAATGGAGGGGGGGTGGGGGGGGACAGCAGCAGAATGGAGGGGGGTGGGGGGACAGCAGCAGAATGGAGGGGGGTAGGGGGGACAGCAGCAGGATGGAGGGGGGTGGGGGGACAGCAGCAGAAAGGAGGGGGGTGGGGGGACAGCAGCAGAAAGGAGGGGGGTGGGGGGGACAGCAGCAGAATGGAGGGGGGTGGGGGGGACAGCAGCAGAACGGAGGGGGGTGGGGGGGACAGCAGCAGAATGGAGGGGGGTGGGGGGGGCAGCAGCAGAACGGAGGGGAGTGGGGGGGACAGCAGCAGAACGGAGGGGGGTGGGGGGACAGCAGCAGAAAGGAGGGGGGTGGGGGGGACAGCAGCAGAACGGAGGGGGGTGGGGGGGACAGCAGCAGAACGGAGGGGGGTGGGGGGGACAGCAGCAGAATGGAGGGGGGTGGGGGGGGCAGCAGCAGAATGGAGGGGGAGTGTGGGGGACAGCAGCAGAATGGAGGGGGGGTGGGGGGGACAGCAGCAGATCTGAGGGGGGTGGGGGGGACAGCAGCAGAATGGAGGGGGGTGGGGGGACAGCAGCAGAATGGAGGGGGGTGGGGGGGACAGCAGCAGAATGGAGGGGGGTGGGGGGGACAGCAGCAGGATGGAGGGGGGTGGGGGGACAGCAGCAGAAAGGAGGGGGGTGGGGGGGACAGCAGCAGAAAGGAGGGGGGTGGGGGGGACAGCAGCAGAATGGAGGGGGGTGGGGGGGACAGCAGCAGAACGGAGGGGAGTGGGGGGGACAGCAGCAGAATGGAGGGGGGTGGGGGGACAGCAGCAGAAAGGAGGGGGGTGGGGGGGAAAGCAGCAGAACGGAGGGGGGTGGGGGGGACAGCAGCAGAACGGAGGGGGAGTGTGCACTGCTCACTGTAAGTGTAAAGTTACACTAACCTGGAAGTTTGTCTGGCGGCGGGCGGCAAACTCACGGACTTCGTGGGCGGGAGGGAGGGAGGACTCTGAGACTGGACTGGAGAAGTTGAAGTCGGGCAGCTCGGAGTCGGGTTGCGCTGCTGGCAGTGGCAATGTGCTGCCTGTGAGGGGGGCTCCGCTGGGGACTCCTGATGTGAGGGGGGGCTCCGCCGGGGACTCCTGATGTGAGGGGGGGCTCCGCCGGAGACTCCTGGTGTGAGGGGGGGCTCCGCCGGAGACTCCTGGTGTGAGGGGGGGCTCCGCCGGGGACTCCTGGTGTGAGGGGGGGCTCCGCCGGGGACTCCTGTTGTGAGGGGGGGCTCCGCCGGGGACTCCTGGTGTGAGGGGGGGCTCCGCCGGGGACATCTGATGCAAGGACGGACTCTGCTCGGACATCTGAAGCTAGAGGTCGGCGGCCGGCGGAGACATTGTCTCCGCCGACCGCCATTTTGTGGAAGTTCACACCCATGCGATTCGATTACTGTCCGAGTTTGCAGATCGCACTGCGATATGCGAACTGGTTTTGGGGTGGTGTTATCTTTTAGACCCAGTTCACACTTGTGCGATGCCGGACATCGCACAGGCATCGCATGTTATTCGCAGCACACTGCCATTCACATTACATGCGATGTCTGTGCGGTGCGATATCAGCCGTACAGATAGTATGGCTGATATCGCACCGCATTCGGTGCAAACACACACAGGACCCTTTTTTCTGTTCGGACCAGAATCGGATCACATGTGTGTTCACACATATGCGATCCGATTCATGTCCGAACTGTCAGTTCGCAGTGCGATATGCAAGCTGAACTGGGGGTGTCGTTAACAATGTATTGACACTCCCCAGCAATTCGCATATGGCAGTGTGAACTGACATGCCAGTCGGTGCGATGCAGGAACCCGCAGTGGATTTGCAGTGTTCTCGCATTGCACCAGTTTATCAATTTTTATGTTTATCAATTATGAAATATATTTTATTTTAATTTATTAATAAATATTTATCGTTGTATACTTTATTAAAATTATTTTTTTAATGATTATAAATGTATTTTGCATTTATATGAATGGTGTATAGCTGCATTACATATGTGGATTACATTCATTTACTATACACCATTCACATTTAAATAGGGACATGTATGATCTTTAAATATTGATAAAAACAATGTTTTCCCCATTCATCTTTCAGGACAGCACCATAAAGAGACACCGGCTCCTCCCCTCTTAGGAAACACCGCCTTCCAATTCAATATTTAAATCTCATCCTCCCAACGGCCCCTCAGTTCAGGTGTTTCCTCCGGTGGGGAGACACTGCTTGGGAACCGTGGCGGATCAGTCAGGGAGACTGAAGCCAAAGATTTTGTGTGAGGAAGAGGGGGAGTCGGGTCTCTCTAGCTCTTTCCCTCTACTATTGTTTATTCAGTTAGGTAAAGGCTGGGGAAGCCATACTTACCTGTTTTTAAAACTGAATTGGCGCGCCTCAGCCTCTTTTGGGGAAAGAGACAGCTGAGGAGGTCCGTGTTTCTTCTGCCCAGGGGGGCTCTGTGGGAAGTGCCTGAGTCTCTCCTGCTTGTTCAAGCAGCCAGCGTTTGAAGCTCTATGGCCGGGTCGGATGACGGGTGACGTCAGTTCCGGCGAGGGCGGGCACTTCCGACGTTTCCGCGTCTTCCGGTTCCGGACGCGGGGAAAGAAAACGGACCGAGCGTTCGGCTGGTGCGACCCTCTTGCTTTGCTGTAGAGTCAGCTGTCGGGGGAAACGATCGACCACCATCCTCAGCGGACATGTCTGAGACAGAGGTCTCTAGAACTGCTCCAGGAGACAGTAGCACCAGCCATGCTAAGGTAAGTGGAACCCTGGGGTGGTGTTCCCTTACCTAAGTCCCGATAGCTTCACGGGTGTTCTCCCCTCACTGGTGGTCGGGGGGAAGGGGAGTGTGTCTGGGACCCTGGTGGTGGTTGGTACTGGGGGGGGCACTCCTGGTGGTCCTCTGTAAAAGCACTGGTGGGATTGGGCATTTATGGCGACTCTCTCTCTTTCTTTTTCAGAAAGCCACAGAGAAAAGCAAGTCGCCTCATGGTTCAAAGAAAAAATGCCCCTCTTGTAGAGTTAGTATGGGGGAATCCTGGACCAAGGCACTTTGCAAGGAGTGCATTGATGGATTAGTCAGGGAACAGGCAGCAGAACAGGGTACAGATCTTGCTGCATCCGTCAAAGAGCTTTCTAGCACCTTTCAGTCCTTTAAGGCACTCTTTTCTAGCTTCCAGTTGCCGCAAGCCCAAAGCAGTCCTTTACCAGTGCAGCAGAGTGTTACACCTAGCCCAGTGGATACTCCCTCTGTTAGTGGAGAGAGACCAGGGGGCTCCAGAGTGGAAATTGAGGAGGAGCCAGATAGCACCGCTTCAGATTCTCAAAGGGAATCGGATGTGGAGGAGGTGGATGGGGAATCCACAAAAACCTCTCGCTATAAGCTTTCCCTGGACGAAGTGGAGGAGCTCTTGGGAGCTATTCACACCACTTTGGGAATTCAGGAAGAAAAGAAGGTGTTATCGCTCCATGACCAAATGTACAAAGGTCTTGGGGAACAAAAAAGGAAGGATTTCCCAGTCCATGATGTATTGGTTGAGGCCATAAAGAATGAATGGAAAGATCCTGAGAGAAAACCTTTCTTTTCAAGGGCTTTGAAGCGAAGGTTTCCTTTTTCAGAAGGGGAGTCTCTAGTCTGGAATAAGACCCCTAGGCTGGATGCTGCTTTTTCTCAGGTTTCCAGGCAAACAGATCTGGCCTTCGAGGACATGGGGGTTCTTGCAGACCCCATGGACAGAAGGATGGACTCTCTCTTAAAGAAGTCCTGGGATTCGTCACAGGGAAACCTTAAGCCTGCCATGGCGGTCACAGTAGTGGCCCGCAATATGGAATATTGGCTTACGCAGATAAAGGCGCATATTGAGGCAGGAACGCCAAAAGAGACTATTTTGGCTTCCTTTCCCATGCTACTTAAGGGTGTAGCGTATATTGCGGACGCTTCCGCCGAATCAGTGCGCATGTCCGCAAGGTCTTCAGCCCTCACTAATTCGGCTCGAAGGGCCCTATGGCTTAAGACGTGGCAAGGAGACAGTGCGTCTAAAGTTAAACTCTGTGGAATTCCCCTCACAGGAGATCTCTTGTTTGGCCCAGAATTAGAGACCGTTTTAGACCGGACGGCCGATAAGAAAAAGGCCTTTCCCATTAAAAAGAAGTTTGGGGAGCAGGCTAAAAGAAAGTTTCGCCCTCAGAGAAAGTTTGAAACCCTAAAAGGAGAGCGGCAGAAAAAAGCTTGGGGGCAGAAGGGCAAGGGGCGGGGAGGGGCGATTTTTCGCCCTCCTGAACAGCCCAAGAAGACCCAATGACGGGGTAACCACGGTGGGAGGAAGATTGGGGGCCTTCCTCCCACAATGGGAGATGATCACCTCCAACCAGTTTGTGTTAGGGATCATAAGAAGAGGTTACCAGCTAGAGTTCTCAGAACCTCCTCAGCACAGACTTCTGGTCACCGAGCTGCCAAAGTGTGCAGAGAAAGCGTCAGCTCTTCTATCCTCCCTACAGGAGTTAGAGGAACAAGAGGTGATAGTGAGGGTTCCTGTAGAGGAGATAGGCAGAGGCTTTTACTCCCACATTTTTGTGGTCCGCAAGCCTTCGGGAAAATTCAGGCTTATCATGAATCTGAAGCCTCTGAATGTCTCAATTACCTACAGGAAATTCCGGATGGATTCTATCTATTCGGTGAAAGCGCTTCTTCCCCCAAATTGCTTCATGGCGTCAATAGACTTAAAGGACGCTTATCTGCACATTCCAGTCGCAGAAAGTTACCAGAGGTTTCTCAGACTGGCGGTGAAAACTGGGGAAGGAACGTTTCATCTACAGTTCAAAGCACTCCCCTTTGGACTATCCTCTTCCCCCCGCATCTTCACCAAAGTGATGGTGGAGGTCCTGGCTTTCTTGCGGCTCAGAGGCATCTCTGTAGTCGCGTACCTGGACGACCTACTCCTGTTTGCTCCTTCCCCGGAGCAGTTGTACCAGGATCTTCAGGTAGCAAGAGACAGCTTAGAAAACCTGGGATGGCTCTTGAACCTGGAAAAATCCAGTTTGGTTCCGGCCCAAAAGGTCACCTTCCTGGGCTATGTACTGGATTCGACAAAACAAAAAGTGTTCCTTCCAGCAGAAAAAATCCAGAAGGTGGACAGAGCAATATTACTGCTCCAGGGCAGCAGTCAGATCTCAGTAAGGAAAGCAATGTCAGCACTGGGCTTACTGACTTCCACGCTTCCGGCAGTTCAGTGGGCAGGGCTGCACTTTCGCCCCCTACAGCTGTTTATTCTGAGTGTCTGGGACCACAGTCCAGCATCTCTGGACTCCCTTATATCTGTGCCAAGTCAGGTCAAAAGGTCCCTCTGGTGGTGGAGGAAAGGGTCCAATCTCTCACAGGGCCTGGAGTGGGTTCTTCCAGTGTCCAGAACGGTTACGACCGATGCGAGCGGCACAGGGTGGGGAGCACACCTAGATTCCAAGATGATGCAAGGCACCTGGGAAAAAGAAGACGCAAAGAAGTCCTCGAACTGGAGGGAACTGAGAGCAATAGAGTTGGCTCTCAGAGCTTTTCAGAGAGAACTCCTGGGGCAGCATGTGAGGGTCCGTTCGGACAACTCATCAGCAGTGGCCTACATCAACAAGCAAGGGGGAACCAGGAGCAGATCCTTGTGGGGTCTGGCAGAATCCATCCTCAGGTGGGCCGAAGGGAGCATTCTCTCTCTCTCTGCAATACATCTGAAGGGGGAGCAGAACCACGTAGCAGATTTTCTGAGCAGAAAAATGCTGAAGGAAGGCGACTGGGTCTTGAACCAGGACATCTTTGAGATGATTACTCGGAAGTGGGGGGTCCCCTCCGTGGATCTCTTCGCCTCAAAGGCGAATACGAAAGCTCGTCTGTTCTTTTCCCTAAACAGATGGGACGGAGCAGCCGGGGTGGATGCACTAGCTCAGAGCTGGCGTTTCTCAAAGTGTTATGCCTTCCCCCCTCCCGTAATGATTCCAGCAGTTCTGGGAAAATTTCGGTCAGAAGACACAACCCTCATTCTGATCACACCACACTGGCCAAGGAGGCCGTGGTTCTCCCTCTTGAAGAGTCTGACAGTGGAGCCTCCCTGGATTCTGCCTATCTGGGAGGATCTTCTCTCTCAGGGTCCAATCTGTTGCCCTCAGGTGGAGCGATGGAACCTCGCAGCGTGGCTACTGAGGAAGAATTGCTAAAGGGCAAAGGTTTCTTGGATCGGCTAGTGACAACTCTCCTAAATTGCAGGAAAAGAGAGACGCAAGCCATTTACCTAAAGGTGTGGAAACGCTTTAACAGTTGGTGCACAGAAAGCTCCTTCGATGTACGAAGTTCTGTAGCAGTATTAGAGTTTCTGCAGGCAGGAGCGGACAAAGGATTAGCCCTTAGCACCTTGAAAGGACAAGTATCGTCACTAAGCGTTTTCCTGGAAAAGCCGCTAGCTATAGATCCTTGGGTAGCTAGGTTTTTTAGAGCTTTAGGCAGACAGAGGCCTGTTAAAAGTTCCCCATTCCCAGTGTGGGATCTTTCCTTAGTTTTACAGTCTCTTACAGGGGATCCTTTTGAGCCATTGGAATCCTGTACCTTGAAGTTGATCACCCTCAAAACTGTGTTTTTGGTGGCGATCACCACAGCAAGGAGAGTAAGTGAACTCAAAGCCCTTTCTATTAGGGCGCCTTTTTTTCAGGTTTTTCCGGACCGTTTGATTTTTAAAACGGATCCGGCCTTTTTACCAAAAGTGGCCTCTAGTTTTCATAGGGGCCAGGAAATTATTTTACCTACCTTCTGGTCGAATCCTGTGAGGGAACAGGAGCATATTTTTCACAAACTGGACGTTAGAAGGTGCGTCCTTCAGTACTTAGATAGTACAAAACAGTTTAGGAAATCCGATTCTTTTTTTGTATTGTTTTCAGGGGCTAGGAAAGGGTTCAAAGCCTCTAGACGATCAATAGCCAGATGGTTAAGGTTGGCCATTAGCCAGGCCTATGTAATCGGGGGTTTGGAGCCCCCAGAGGGTATTAAAGCACATTCCACCAGGGCAGTGGCAACTTCTCAAGCAGAGTGGGCTGGTGCTTCTCCGGAGCAGATCTGTAGAGCAGCAACGTGGTCCAGTTTTTCCACGTTTGTGAAGCATTACAGATTGGACCTGCTGTCAGCCAAAGACCAAGCCTTTGGGCGTAAGGTGCTGCAGGCAGTAGTCCCTCCCTAAGGTAAGGTGCTCGCTTATCCTCTCTATGGTGCTGTCCTGAAAGATGAATGGGGAAAAACGGAGTTACTTACCGGTAACATCCTTTTCCAGGAATCTTTCAGGACAGCACTAGTACCCACCCAGGTTTTTGATTATCTATGAGAACTCATCGCATGAGAACGTCAGGTAAGATAAAGATTTGTATGACGTATTCTTGTGTCTCCCCAGCTGGCCGGAGGAACTCGTGAAGAACTGAGGGGCCGTTGGGAGGATGAGATTTAAATATTGAATTGGAAGGCGGTGTTTCCTAAGAGGGGAGGAGCCGGTGTCTCTCTATGGTGCTGTCCTGAAAGATTCCTGGAAAAGGATGTTACCGGTAAGTAACTCCGTTTTTTTTTATAATTAGGTTAATGTATATTGTGTAGGGGGAATTTAACTTTATTATTTTATTAATATGTTGGGGAATAATGTGTGCTGATTTGTGTTACACTTTTGTATTTTATGGTTCCTCATACTGTAATCCCGCTATATCACGCGAGATTATAGTGAGAGGAGCCATTCTCAGGAGTTCCTGGCATTTGTAGATCGCTCCTCAACTCAACATGAGAAGCGATCTACACACCTTCATAAACAGGCACTCAGAGGAGAGCGATCTCCTCTGAGAATGCCTGAGAACTGAAAAGCGGTATTTTACTGCACTTTCATAAAAGGACACCATAGTAGCTATCTTATCTCCTGCATTCACTGTCAGGCAGATTTGTGAGTGAGAGAGCTGCAGCTGACAGAGGAAAGTTTTTATTGTGTGCACAGGGAGTTAACACTTAAAGCAGACCTTAAGTAATTTTTTCATCTTTCCATCTATTAAATCTTCTGCCCTTTTTTCAACTTTGGATAGTAAAACACTTTTTTTTGCCAGTAATTACCTTATACAGCCCACTTCCTGTTCTTGTCTGGTCATTAGCCTAGGTTTATGACATGCACAGCTCTCTCTCACCCTGGTGAGAGTTTGCCAGGAAGGGAGGGGGGTGAGTCATAAGAGGGCAAATGAGAGCTGTAGAGGGGGAGGTGTGTGTCTTTGTAAATCCAGGAAGTGAACAGGCAGCAGCTTCAGCTGCCCACAGTTAAAATGGTTGCAGCAGACTCTGGATGGAGATTTCTGCAGCATATTTGGCAAGTACAGAATCACAGTATATATAAAATAATATGCAAAATGGTTGGAGGGAAGCTTCAGAATGGCAAAGATGTTTTTATTACAAATTATGTGAGCAGACTGCAGTTCCTCTTTAATTAACCAGTACATGCTCCTCTTTTATTTATTTATTTTTACTACTTAACCCTTTCATTTTAACTTGTATAATCACTATTTAACAGTTTCATCTCCTGATCCATGTTTCTATTTTAAATTATTTGCTGGAAACATTTTTTTTATAAAGCACATATATACATTGTTATCTTTAAGGATTTACTGTTAAAAATACATAGTTTGGGGTATTATAATAAATATATATATATATATATATATATATATATATATATATATATATAATATCAGTAAGAACTATAAATTACTGATGCATTATGAGATAAATGAAATGTATGCAAAAAAAAAAAAAAAAAATAATTCTTTTGTAAATAACTTTTAACATGCTTTGTACCAAAAATGTAATTTTAATGTTGTCCTCATAGTAATGGTACTTGTGTTCAACATATTACCAATGAAACTTGAAAAAATACATTTGTTT
This sequence comes from Aquarana catesbeiana, assembly GCF_042186555.1. NCBI lineage: Eukaryota > Metazoa > Chordata > Amphibia > Anura > Ranidae > Aquarana > Aquarana catesbeiana. Next base: position 249,900,138 of record NC_133332.1, on the reverse strand, counting down.
TTCCGATTTTTACTCTTTTTTCCCCCTTAAAATGCAAATAAATGTAAAAAATTCTCAGAGGATTTTAGGGTCACGAGAAAGTCCCCCAAAAAACAATATATGTATCAATTCTTTATTATAAGTAATTACAAGGTTATAGACTCATGAACAGACACAGAGCAGAAATGTGAAATATGGTCTAGTCCATAGGGGATAAACAGAGAGCCCAAAGTGGTTAAAGTAAAAAAAAAAATAAAAAATTGCAAAATGCAACAAATCGCAAAACGCACCAAAAAACGCAAACTGCATCAAAAACAAACTGCAAAATACATCTAATGAAGCAGGGGCAGCCCGTCCATTAAGGGAGCACGGGTGCCCCCCCCCGTCCATCGCTACCTCCCCCTATCTATGAGTCCAGCCCCTTTCAGGACACCAACGCATGGATTCTAATGCGGAGGGGCTGTTTTATTGAAGCCCCGATTTTGTGGGCTTTGTGGTAATTATTTATCGTATGTTGGAATAAATTTGTTGTACAGTGGTGAAGTGGGTAGCACTTTCGCCTAGCAGCAAACGTGTCACTGGTTCGAATCCCAACCATGGCACCACCTGCCTGGCGTTTGCATGTTCTCCCTGTGCCTGTGTGGGTTTTCTCCGGGTACTTCGGTTTCTTCCCACACTCCGAAGACATGCTGGTAGGTTAACTGGCTCCTGTCTAAATTGGCCCTAGTATGTCTATGCAGGGGCAGACTGACCATTCGGGCACTCGGGCACTGCCCGAGGGGCCCCATCAGGGTTGCCAGCCTTAATAAAACCAGGGACAGTATGTAAAAATCTGTGTTTTTTTAAACTCCCAAGATTATAGCTGCCCTGCCTCTCCAGTACCTTTTCAGTGTGTATGTGTATACTGTGTATGTATACTGTGCGTGTATACTGTGTGGCCCCATAATCTATTGCCTGGGGGCCCCATAAGTCCGGTGGCCCCATAATCTCCTATTACCCGGGAGCCCCATAATCTCCTAATGTCCGGGGGCCCCATAATCTCCTATTGCCCGGGGGCCCCATAATCTCCTATTGCCCGGGGGCCCCATAATCTCCTATTGCCCGGGGGCCCCATGAGTTGTCAGTCCGCCCCTGTGTCTATGTATGAATGTGAGTTAGTGACTTGTAAGCTACTGATGTGAATGTAGAATGTAAAGCACTGAGTAAATTGACAATGCTATATACAGTGAGGGAAAAAAAGTATTTGATCCCCTGCTGATTTTGTTTGCCCACTGACGAAGAAATGATCAGTCTGTAATTTTAATGGTCGGATTATTTTAACAGTGAGAGACAGAATAACAACAAAAATATCCAGGAAAACGTATTTCAAAAAAGTTATAAATTGATTTGCATTTTAAGCACTTGCCCACTAGCTCCTGTACATATACGGCAGCAGGATGGTTCTCCTGCACAAATCGCCCTTTATGTACGGCGGCTCCTTTAAGAGCCATAGTGCGCTCACGCGCCCGCTGGGCGCCGAGGGAGACGATGTGCACAGCCGGCGGGCACGATCGCCACAGGCCACCCACGGGCACGAAAGCCAGAACAGGGATTTGTTTTGACAGGGGAGTAGAGACAGATCTGTTTGCAGTAATTGCGAACAGCGATCTCTCTCCTCCTCCAGTCAGTCCCATCCCCCCACAGTTGGAAAACACACACTAGGGAATGCATTTAACCCCTTGATCGCCCCCTGATGTTAACCCCTTCCCTGCCAGTGACCTTTACACAGTAATCCGTGCATTTTTTAGCACTGATCGCTGTATAAATGTCAATGGTCTCAAAAATGTGTCAAAAGTGTCCGATCTGTCCGTCGCAATGTCGCAGTCCCGCTAAAAATTGCAGATCACTGCCATTACTAGTAAAAAAAAAAAAAAAATGCCATAAATCTATCCCCTATTTTGTAGACACTATAACTTTTGTGCAAACCAATCAATATACGCTTCATGGGATTTTTTTTCCTAAAATATGTAGAAGAATATATATGGGCCCAAATTGATGAAGAAATTATTTTTTTAAATGTTTTTTTTTTTTATATTTATTATAGCAAAAAGTTAAAAACATTGTTTTTTTCAAAATTGTTGCTCTTCTTTTTTTGTTTATAGTGCAAAAAATAAAAAACCGCAGAGGAAATACCACCAAAAGAAAGCTCTGTTTGTAGGGGAAAAAAGGACGTAATTTTTTTGGGGTAAAATGTCGCACGACTGCGCAATTGTCAGTTAAAGCGACGCAGTGCCGTATCGCAATAAATGGCCTGGTCATTAAGGGGGCAAATCCTCCCGGGCTGAAATGGTTAATGAGAGAAATAAGTATTTGACCCCTTTGCAAAACATGACTTAGTACTTGGTGGCAAAACCCTTGTTGGCAATCAGAGGTCAGACGTTTCTTGTAGTTGGCCACCCGAAGGGATTTTGTCCCACTCCTCTTTGCAGATCCTCACCAAGTCAATTAAGGTTTTGAGGCGGACGTTTGGTAACTCAAACCTTCAGCTCCCTCCACATATTTTCTACGGGATTAAGGTCTGGAGACTGGCTAGGCCACTCCAGGTGTCTAATGTGCTTCTTCTTGAGCCACTCATTTGTAGCCTTGGCTGGTGTTTTGGCTCATTGTCATGCTGGAAGACCCATCCACGACCCATTTTCAATGCCCTGGCTGGGGGAAGAAGGTTCTCACCCAAGATTTGGACGGTACATGGCCCCGTCCATCGTCCCTTTGATGCGGGGAAGTTGTCCTATCCCCTTAGCAGAAAAACACCCCCAAAGCATAAGGTTTCCACCTCCATAGGCAGCATTTCTCCTCCAAACACCTTGAGTTGAGTTGATGCCAAAGAGCTTGATTTTGGTCTCATCTGCCCACAACACTTTAACCCAGTTCTCCTCTGAATCATTCAGATGTTCATTAGCAAACTTCAGACGGACCTGTACATGTGCTTTCTTGAGCAGGAGAACCTTGCAGGCGCTGCAGGATTTCAGTCCTTCACGGCGTAGTGTGTTACCAATTGTTTTCTTGGTGACTATGGTCCCAGCTGCCTTGAGATCATTGACAAGATTTTCCCGTGTAGTTCTGGGCTGATTCCTCACTGTTCTCATGATCATTGAAACTCCATGAGATGAGATCTTGCATGGAGCCCCAGACCGAGGGAGTTTGACAGTTATTTTGTGTTTCTTCCAATAATCGCACCAACTGCTGTCACCCTCTCACCAAGCTGCTCGGCAATGGTCTTGTAGCCCATTCCAGCCTTGTGTAGGTCTATAATCTTCCCTGACATCCTTAGACAGCTCTTTGGTCTTGGCCATGGTGGAGAGATTGGAATTTGATCGATTGCTTCTCTGGACAGGTGTCTTTTATAGAGGTAACAAGCTGAGATTAGGAGCACTCCCTTTAAGAGAGTGCTCCTAATCTCAGCTCGTTACCTGTATAGAAGACACCTGGGAGCTAGAAATTTTGCTGATTGATAGGGGATCAAAGATTTATTTCACTCAATAAAATGCAAATCAATTTAGAACTTTTTTTAAATGCGTTTTTCCGGATATTTTTGTTTGTTATTCTGCCTCTCACTGTTAAAATCTACCATTAAAATTATAGACTGATCATTTCTTTGTCAGTGGACAAATGTACAAAATCAGTAGGGGATGAAGACTTATGTTAGGTACTTACAGTGAGGGAAAAAAGTAAAATAAAAAAAAATCTGGACAATTAAAGTCCTTTTAAAGGGGTCTTTTTTTTGCCCCCCCCCAAAAAAAACGTGTTGACTTTGTGATAAAGATTTAGCTTAGCTTGGAATAAATCTGGGCAATTACATTTTGGTGTGGCTGTCCAATCCCCAATTTCTAAGGAAGGAACAGCTGGGTGCTATAATAAAGAAATCAGGTCATATTCACCTAAATTTAATCCAAAATAAATATAGTGATCGCAACAGAGCGATGGAGAAGCGTGACCGCGCTGCAATGTGATCGCTAAATCCCTTTTGTAGCAAAGGCTTTTCAACTTCTGCAAATGGAGCAAACTTGTTGATAGTTGGCTTCTGGAGTACTGAGTGATGTATTAGCGACAAGTAAGTACATAGCCGGTACTGTGTTCATCTCCTCTTATCGTGTTCCCCAGCCAGGAAAAAAAAAATGAAGTAATTATGTGCTTGATACAGTTCAGTATCTAATTTTAGATACCTGCTGTGATATATTTATCCTACCAAATGAAGTTAGGCATTCATACAGTTTTATCTGCAAAATCCTGTGTCATTGTGCCGAGAGATAATACACTCATTTTCAGAGTGTCTAGCCAGCAAAGTAGAGTTTGTACTATGAAAACATACAGCTGAACAGGAAGATAAAAGGAGAAAGAAGTCATAATTAAAGTAATAATACGTATCACCGGGAGATGAAACATATTACTGGTTATGTAAATTCTGAATTTTAGGTTATTTTTAGTCACATCTTGTAATGAAAATATTTTCTGTTCCTGTATAATGAAATTTAAAAAAGCTATACAAGTGAAAAAAAAAGATTTTTTGTTTTAAATAAGCTATTATCGGAGCTCAGCAAATTCATTTTTAGAGTTTTTTTGGTTTTTTTTTACAAATCATACATTTTCTGTTCACCTGACTATGTTCAAGTATTATTACAATGAATAAAAGCAATGCAATATAAAAATAATAATAATAAAAGTTAAAAATGAATAATAAAAAAAAAATACATTAATTGTATTATTAGTATTAGTATTTCTACTGCTATTAATAACAATAATAGAAAAACAAATTAACATATTATTTATTATTATTATTATTATTATTATTATTAGTATTGCTACTGCTATTAACAATAGCAACAATAATACTAATATGTTTGTTTTTCTAACGCCTCACCTCAAAATATTACCTTCAGATACACTTTTATCAAAGGGAAGTATAGTTTTTATTAGCACATTATTTTGAGTTATTTTTGCAGTGTTTTATTTCAAAGTAATTTATGACTTGCAATTTTTTTTTTTCCCTGCTTGCCCTTTCTTATTTTTTTGTTTAGAGATTTTTAGATAAACCTCTAGAGGGAGCTCTCACTAGTTCAGTGTAAATATTATCTCATAATTAGAAACTGTTGGGATGACCTGCAAACCATACAGAGAGTTTGGAATGGATTTACCATCAGGCACAGCAGGCATGTGCCTATGGGTGGCTAGAGCAAAGAGGTGTCTTATCCTTGTACATTTTTTAACCGTTAAACATTGAAAGGTACTGCTGTGTGGAGTCCATACATACAGAAAAAGAACAGATACTGAGAATTACACCCGGCATACAGGACAAGAGACATGGATAGCACTGTGCAGAGATCATACATACAGAATAAGAACAGATAACGAGAATTACGCTCAGAATACAGGACAAGAGAAGTAGTACTAAGCAGAGTCTATACATACAGAATAAGAACAGATGCTGAGAATTACACCCGACATACAGGACAAGAGAAGTAGTACCGTGCAGAGTACATACATACATAATAAGAACAGATACTGAGAATTACACCCAGCAAAACAGAAAAAGATGTGTATGCGTGTGTATGTATGTGGGGATGTGTGTCAGCCCCGGTGCACCAATGCCTTCCCCGACTAGCCAACCCTTTGAGAACTCCTGTCTGGAGGTGTGGGTGGTACTTTTGATAACGGCAATGTAAGATACAGGAGAACAACTTTGACGCACATTTGTATACGTTGAGCAACATTAACCATAAGCCTACTGTGGATTATTTTGCTAGAATAAATATAACTATATTTATCCTCTTCTGCCTTCCATTTACTGAATTTTGTTTCATGGTGAATTTTTCACAGGCAAAATTCTTTGTTGGCAGCTATAGCAACAGGGACACCTGCAGGCTGTATGCAGCAATTTATGCTGAAGAATACTATGCAAACTGCCAATTTTGTAAAGCCCACCTCTAGCCAAAGCCTCTTTTTTTTTTTATTATCCTTGGGTAGAGTGGAGAAAGAACAGAATGGAGAAGGACCAAAACTTTTTTTGGGTAGAGATGAAAAGGAACAGAACAACTCTGGGTAGGGCAAATAAGGAACAGAACTAATTTAGGTAGAGTGGCGAAGGAACTGAACTTTTCTGTGTAAAGTGGTGAAGAAACAGAACTTTTCTGGGTAGAGCGGAGAAGGAACTGAACTTCATTTGGGTAGAGTGGAGAAGGAACTGAACGTTTCTGGGTAGAGCGGAGAAGGAACTGAACGTTTCTGGATAGAGCGGAGAAGGAACTGAACTTCATTTGGGTAGAGTGGAGAAGGAACTGAACATTTCTGGGTAGAGCGGAGAAGGAACTGAACGTTTCTGGATAGAGCGGAGAAGGAACTGAACTTCATTTGGGTAGAGTGGAGAAGGAACTGAACGTTTCTGGGTAGAGCGGAGAAGGAACTGAACGTTTCTGGATAGAGCGGAGAAGGAACTGAACTTCATTTGGGTAGAGTGGAGAAGGAACTGAACGTTTCTGGGTAGAGCGGAGAAGGAACTGAACTTCATTTGGGTAAAGTGGAGAAAGAATAGAACTTCTTTGGATAGCATGGAGAACAGAACTTGCTGTTCCTGAGATTTTCCTCAGTAGACTTGCAACCAACTCCTCTTTCATAATCACTTTGAAAGGACAATCATTTTATACAATATATTAAATATGAACATCTTTCTTTACTGAAAAAGCTGCATGTAACCAAAATACACGCATAGTGGTGCCAGATAACATACATTTAGAGGAAATTAGAATGAAAAACTTTTTAATAGTACATGGTTTCTATAATTTATAACACATTTATTACAAAATTGCATAAAACATTCCCATAGTAATTTAAAACACATAGAACTGCAGTATAACAGTGTGCATCTTGAGAGCCAAAGATTTAACTCTTCCGGTCTCAAATAATATAATGAGCAATTTATGAAAAAGTGCAACTCTAAAAATAAAACACATACAATAAACATGACAAATAAATAATGAACACTCTCCATTATTAACACTTCCTATTAGCTGCCCTTACAGCAGACATTGGGGAAAAAAGAAACATTTTGAAAGGACAATTAATCATTTTATATAAATATGAACATCTTTCTTTACTGAAAGTTGCATGTTCCTCCCAAAATACGCACATAGTAGTGCCAGATAACATACAATCAGAGAAAATGCACATGCATACTGTGGGTGATTGCTCAATAGCCCTGACAGTTGCCCCAAAATATGGCAGAAAAGGGTCCATGAGTTGGGAAGGAACAGAACTTCTTTGGATGGAGTGGAGAAGGAACAGAAGTTTGGGTAGAGTGGAGAAGGAACAGAACTTTGGGTAGTGTGGAGAAGGAACAGAACTTTGGATAGAGTGGAGAAGGAACAGAACTTTGGGTGGAGTGGAGAAGGAACAGAACTTTGGGTAGAGTGGAGAAGGAACAGAACTTTGGGTAGAGCGGAGAAGGAACAGAACTTTGGGTAGAGCGGAGAAGGAACAGAACTTTGGGTAGAGCGGAGAAGGAACAGAACTTTGGGTAGAGCGGAGAAGGAACAGAACTTTGGGTAGAGCGGAGAAGGAACAGAACTTTGGGTAGAGCGGAGAAGGAACAGAACTTTGGGTAGAGCGGAGAAGGAACAGAACTTTAGGTAGAGCGGAGAAGGAACAGAACTTTGGGTAGAGCGGAGAAGGAACAGAACTTTGTGTTTTTTCTCCTCATTGACAACATTGCCAGCGGCTTCCTGGGCTGCCGCTCCTTCCTCCCGCAGAGACAGGCTGTGTACCGTCCTGGCCTCCCCGCCAGACTGTGTCGTGTTTGGAGGCATCCCCGGGGAATCACTGACTGTTCCCTTCCCCCTCTTCTATCAGGAATCACATCTGTCTGTTCTATATACCGCTCCTAAATGTAAGTTGACACTTTGTTTTTATATTGGTGAATAAATGATTTTACTTAGTGGCGCTCCTCTCTCTCTTTTTTACCTGAATGGATCTGAGTTTGACTTCTCTCAACAAGAAGAGCTGCCTTTCGTGAATCTGGCCACACAAATTCCTACAAGAAAAGAAAAGTTTTATTCCGGTGTTTTGTTTTACCTATGACTTATCCTCCAGGGATCCTCTCCTGCTTTATAGACTGTTTCCTGGCTCCTGTCCAAGACTTCCAACACCGTCCTGATTACACCGTGATTGATCCAGCTTTTAGACTTTATAATTTCATTAACTTTTATAGTCATTTGCCTTATAGCCTCTGAGCGCCAGTTTATTTGTTTTAAGGAACAGAACTTTGGGTAGAGTGGAAAAGGAACAGAACTTTGGGTAGAGTGGAGAAGGAACAGAACTTTGGGTAGAGTGGAGAAGGAACAGAACTTTGGGTAGAGTGGAGAAGGAACAGAACTTTGGGTAGAGTGGAGAAGGAACAGAACTTTGGGTAGAGTGGAGAAGGAACAGAACTTTGGGTAGAGTGGAGAAGGAACAGAACTTTGGGTAGGGTGGAGAAGGAACAGAACTTTGGGTAGAGTGGAGACAGAACAGAACTTCTTTTGGATAAAGTGGGGAAGGAAATAACTTAATTTTGGTATAAGAGGAACAAGTAACAAAACTACTTTAGGGAAGGAAACAAAATTTCATATGAGTAGAGTGAAGAAGGAACGCAACTACTTTGGATAGAGTGGGGAAGGAATAGAAGTACGGGTAGAGTGGCAAAGGAACAGAAATACTTTGGGTAGAGTGGAGAAGGAACAGAAGTATTTTGGGTAAAGTGGAGAGGGAACAGAAGTACTTTGGCTAGAGTGGAGAAGGAGCAGAAGTACTTTGGGTAGAGTGGAGAAGGAACAGAAGTACTTTGGGTAGAGTGGAGAAGGAACAGAAGTACTTTGGGTAGAGTGGAGAAGGAGCAGAAGTACTTTGGCTAGAGTGGAGAAGGAGCAGAAGTACTTTGGGTAGAGTGGAGAAGGAACAGAAGTACTTTGGGTAGAGTGGAGAAGGAACAGAAGTACTTTGGGTAGAGTGGAGAAGGAACAGAAGTACTTTGGGTAGAGTGGAGAAGGAACAGAAGTACTTTGGGTAGAGTGGAGAAGGAACAGAAGTACTTTGGGTAGAGTGGAGAAGGAACAGAAGTACTTTGGGTAGAGTGGAGAAGGAACAGAAGTACTTTGGGTAGAGTGGAGAAGGAACAGAAGTACTTTGGGTAGAGTGGAGAAGGAACAGAAGTACTTTGGGTAGAGTGGAGAAGGAACAGAAGTACTTTGGGTAGAGTGGAGAAGGAACAGAAGTACTTTGGGTAGAGTGGAGAAGGAACAGAACTACTTTGGGTAGAGTGGAGAAGGAACAGGAACTTCTGTGTCTAAGATTCCCCTCAACAGACTTGTGACCGAATTTTCTTTACTTTTTTGCTAAAATACATACACAATGGTGCCAGTTAACATACAATCAGAGGAAAGACATGTGCCTACTATGTGTGATTGCTCTATAGTCTTGAGAGGCTTCAAAATATGTCAGAAAAGATTCCATGACACTATACAAATTTCTGCTATAGACCTGGAAACAAAATATAAATAGCAGGCACAAAAAAAAATGTTTTTCCACTACCAATTATTCAGAACTGGAGCCCCCCCAGGTACCCTTAATCCCAGGGGGGGTTCTAAAATGCATAGAGTAACTTAAATTCCCTTCCTGCACCTCACTGGTCAGTGAAAATGTCAGTTGTCGGTCACAAGGATTATTCCATTGTAAAGCAAGAGGGGTAGGGGGATTCTAAGCAAAACTTTAAGGTCTCATTCACACTGGCGCATGAAGCTGTATAAAATCGGCCGATTTACAGCCTGTGTGCACCAGCCTTACTTTTTTGTTCCTAACTAGAGTTAGGAAAAATTAGAACACTGGGGAGATTTGCCTCTCCATTTTTCCTACTGGCCACTGGAAATCCCAAACATTTGAGTTGTCACCAGAGCATGAGGCAATGGAAAATCATTTCCTGTTGATACAGAAAGTAAAGGGTATCTCTACTTTTCTGAAAACAAATATAGCAAAGGAAAAATAATATAGCATACACCAGTGAAACTGTGGCCCTCTGTGTGCCTTTATTTGGCACTTGGGGCTCTATTCCTGATATTTGTACTGTGAACTATTACTCCGACTGACGCAGTGGGGCATAATTCTTCCAATTGGCAGAAACGATATGGCACTATTTCTTCCACTGACACAAATGATGGGGCACTATTCCTCCAACTGAAACCAATGATAGGGCACTATTCCTCCCACTGATACTAATGATAGGACACTATTCCTCCCACTGACACTAATGATGGGCCACTATTCCTCCTACTGACACCAACAATGGGGCACTATCTCTCCTCCCACGAACCACCTGACTACTTAAGGCATTGTTACTCCCACTCGCCAATCTGGCCCCACATTAAACTGACCCTTTGTTTATGAAAATAGGAGACCCCTGGCATACACAATTGTCATATTTTAATTTAATGTTATTAAAAATGCCCTTTCCTTTAAAACTGAAGGCACTGTTATTTTCTGTAAAAAATCAATGCAATATGGCAACCTGGAGGTATTCTTTACACCCCCTGGTGTACAGAACTAAGCCAGAAATGTAATTTCCTGCTTGTGTGATTGCTTCACTGATTTTTTTCCTGGACGTCTGCACTAAGATGCAAGTGAGATTTTAGACATCCTCTGCAATGGCAATTTTAGTTTTGGTGAGATCCTCCTTAAGGGTTAAATACTCCTGAAGGGGTGAACACCCTGCAACTGTTCTCATTTTAAAACAAGAAGAGTGCGCCACGTGAATATAATGAAGCAGTCACTCCTATTCAGAATCAGTATGCATAGGACACTTTGAAAACAAACAGCTGTTTCTTTATAGCAGAAACAGGTAGGACTCGGCAACAAATATTTTATTGAAAAGTTGATTGCCAACTTGCTTGTTTACCCATTTGAAGACCCTGCAGTTTACATATGGCATATGAACAGCAAGTGGTTATTAAAAGTACACTTGTCATGGGTAATATGGAAGCTACCATGGCTATTCTCCTTCTGAAAATATTAGTTGACTAGGTTTGTCTTACTTCAATATGTTCCATAAGTTATAAAGTATTTGTGACTCATACCTAGAATAGTGATGTAGTAAATGGGTATCAGAAAAGACTTGAAAAAATATAGCGATGAGGAATTCTTACACTAAGGACTAATGAAACTATTGAAGACAAAGCCATCAGTATTACAACTAGCCTAAATAGTTCTCTCATGATAGGTTTCCTTTAATATTATTAGACCACCAAGTGCTTGATTTCAGGGATCTCTACATTCTGTGACCTAACAAAAGCTATAGCAAGGGTGCGTCCAAGATGGTGGACGGTGAGGGCATCTGAACCAGGAGCTCTCCTGCCGATTCTTTTATTTTTTAACAATAGCCACAGCAGCCCAAACAGTTGCCATAAGGCTTGGAGTAAGAGGGGGCCCATCAGGGTAGCTTTTAACTCCCTTACACTGCCTCCTGGCAACCCATTAAGTGGGCTTTAATGCAGGGAGGCCGTGTGAATTCCTGGTCACGTGACTCCTGTGACTGGCTAGGATGCAGGAGGCCCTACTGCACAGTGTCATTGGTTGTTATAGTGCAGGCTGCCGCCTGCATACTAGCAACCAATAGGTAGATAAGTGAATGCAGAAAGTGGGGGGAAAGTGCTTGTGGAAAGACTGAAAAGAGGATTGGGGGGGAGTACAGGGGTTCAAGTAGGGTGGTGTAGATAAAGGAATGGTGGGCAAGGAAGAGGAAAGTGCTTGTGGAAAGGGGGGGTGTAGGAAAAACAAAAATGGGTTCTGGGAGGGAAACCTCCCTTGAGGTTTCTCCCTAAATAGCCCACCTCTAACCTCCTAATCTATTGCTGCAGGGGATCCATTTTACTGCTTTTCTTGATATCATTACCAAATGCCATACAAATTACCTCAAAATGATAATTGGTTCTATATTGTCTAAAAGGGACGGTACTGGGAGGTGGGTAGGGGCCGTAGAAATGGGGTGACTCGGAAAGGGGGAGTTCCTGCACCTATTGTCTGAGAAAAAAAGCCCTGGTTATAAACATGTAGCATTACCCCCGTAGGGGATGCAAGTGACAGGGTTCCCCACTGCCACACACCCAGGCACATAACATTTTCAGCTTTCATCCAGCCACAGTGAAAAGTTCTTGAGTTTTGTTTTTGTCCTTTTATTAAGGGGATATTAACCTGGATGGGGATAGGAATTTTGGGATGCCCAACTTGAAAGCGACAAAACCAGGTACAACTGCCTCCCTATTTACAGCTCCACTTGATTCTTTTGTACAAACTAACAGTCTCTGTTAGATTTAGCAACAGCTCCTTACAGGCTAGGAACTAGCCTGTGTTGTGAACTGCATGCTGAAGTACCTCCACTTTTCCTTTAGACACTGGTCCCAGCTCTACTACTGCAGGAAATTCTAGGCTGCCTGGCTGCCTTTTCACCAGTTTAGCCGACTGACTCACTGGAGATACCCCAGGGCAAGGTTGATGAAGACTTAAGCACACCGCTGTCTTCAAGAAAGACCTGCTACATGTGGCAGTCTTTCTCCTTGTAAATCCCTGCACCGTGCTGTAGTACTCACACTGTCCTCCTTGCTCTCGCTGCTTCTCTGGAAAACCTCCTTCCAAGTTCTCCTGTGGTAGGATCCTTTCAGGCCAGCACCCGAGCCCTGGCCCGAGGCAGAGCACCCCCCTCAAAATAGGGGGTTTGCCTCAAGGGACACCGATGGTCTCCTCTGCACTGCATCTCCATCTTCCACCCAACTCCCTTGCCAGCAAGACTCATTTATATTTAAGGGTTTACTTAGTACCCTGCCAGGCCTACCTCCTAGGGATTGGCTAAGGGCCTCTAAAAATGTAGAACAGCCCTTCCTAGAATCTGCCCTCCAGCTTCCAGAAAATTCTCCAACATTCTAGAACCAGGGGAGGCACCAGAAAGCTGTCTGTATGAGTCATGCTGCCCTGAACTCTAATAACCCTGACCCAATTAAAGACTCACAGGCTTAAACATAAGTCAGGAAGGATATTGTTTGTCTACTCTTACACTGGTAGCACACTAGAGGGTGCTACAAATATATTTATGTAAATACAACTATTGTAAGTACTTCATTTGACTGGTTATTAGGCTTTTGCAATTCCCTGTACAGCAGAGCTCAGAATGGAAAAGAGGGGGCAGCACAAGGAGCAAACATGCTGATAAGAAGCAAGCTGGCCGGAGGAGAGAGTACAACGAGTAGACAGATGGCCTCATCAGTCTTCTGCTGTTCCTTCTCAGTCCAATGAGTAGATGACACCACTGTATTGCTTCTACCCCTAGTAAACTGTTTCTGCACAAATACGGATGTTTATATAGTTGGTATCTTAAAGTGACCCTGTTGGTAAGGGAGAGAATTAATGTAAGTCAAGCCTGTAAAAGAAGATGGTAGATGCTTACCTTTCCTGCTGCCTGTATCTTATAACTCTTCTATATTGCTGGCTTTTGGCTGATGCAGATTACTGACACTTCCCAGGGTGATGAATACTTGCTCCCCCACCACTTGCTGTGGTTCCTTCCTTGGCTCCCATGTCCTGTAGTAATGAAAAACCAACTGGGAGTGAGAGCAGGTAGTCAATGCATCCGGATAAATCGGATACTCGCTACTGCAGGACTTTAACAACGCCTAAGGTTTTTCAAATATCTGCATTCGGAAAGGTAAGTATTTTCTTCTTTTTACATCTCCAAAGCTGCTTTGATGCCCCCAAATACAGAAACGTATGGAGTAGGTTAAAGTAGGCACGCAACAACCCCCCTTCCGCTACACATACAATACATAGCACTCTACATCTGTTCCATGCATTGTTTTTTGGACAATACCTATTGTAACTACTTCACTGTTGTAACATATTTCAGATGTCTTTTTGGTAGTGCATACCAAATAGGAAGGATCTAAATAATTACATTGGGCAGCACAGACTTTTACAGGACAACATTAGAAATGGGCTACTAATAGGTGCTCACTGAAATAAGTTCATAGAGCCGACATGAACAGCAGACTAGAAAAGTCATCGGATTCCATTTTTTATAACTTTACTATGAACATATACATTCCAGGTTTTACAAACTGCTTGCCTAATTAATCTTGACTCCAGAAAATGATGCACGGCTTTCTGGAAGGCCAATTATCTGTGTCTGCAGCTGGCACAGGATATTTTAGTGGGGATTCTTGGAAATAACTTCTTCCTGCCAATCCAGAAATATTGTGTTATGTCTACACGTGGTTTTGCTCATGCATCTTTTTTCATTAGGTGATTTGCAGTGATACTGCAAAGCTCCCTCCCCTGTCCTGTCATCCATTCCCCTTCCTGTTCCCTCTCCCATGCTTCCCTTTTCCTCTCCTTTCCTTCCCTTCCCTCCCCTTTGCTTTCATCCCTTATCCTGTCCTGTACTTTCCTTTCCTCTTTTCTCTTCTTACCTGTTCCCTCTTCCATGACCCCCCTATCCCTCTTGTCTCCACTCCCCTCCTCTCTCACCCCTCCCCTCCTCTCTCACCCCTCCTCTCCTACCCTCTCACCCCTCCTCTCCTCCCCCTCCTCTCCTCCCCCTCTCACCCCTCCTCTCCTCCCCCTCTCACCCCTCCTCTCCTCCCCCTCCTCTCCTCCCCCTCTCCTCTCTCCCCCTCTCCTCTCCTCTCCCCTTCTTTTGTGCTCCCTTCCTCTCATCCACCCTCCTCTCCCTTCCTGTTCCCTCTTCCATGTTCCCTTATCCCTCTCCTCTCCCGCTCCTCTATCCCTGTCCTCTCCCTCTCTCCTCTCCCTCTCCCCTCTCCTGCTCCTCTATCCCTGTCCTCTCCCCTATGCCTCTCCTCTCCCCTTCTCCCCTATGCCTCTCCCCTTCTCCCCTATCCCTCTCCTCTCCCCTTCTCCCCTATCCCTCTTCTTTATCCCTCTCCCTTCTCCCCTCCCCCTCTCTCCTATTCCCTATTCCTCTCTTCTCCCCCTCTACCCTTCTCTCTTGTTCTTCCCTCCTCTCCTGTGCGCCTCTCATCCACCCTCCTCTCCCTTCCTGTTCCCTCTTCCATTCTGCCCTATCCCTCTCTGCTTCCTCTTTCCCTTCCCCCCTCTCCCCTCCTCTCCCCTCCTCTCCCCTCCTCTCCCCTCCTCTCCCCTTCTCTCCCCTCCTCTCCTCTCCCCCTCTCCCCTCCTCTCCTCTCCCCCTCTCCCCTCCTCTCCTCTCCCCCTCTCCCCTCCTCTCCTCTCCCCCTCCCCTTCTCCCTTCCTCTCTTCTACTTCCCTCCACTCCTGTACTCCCCTCCTCTCATCCACCCTCCTCTTACTTTCTGTTACATAGTTACATAGTAGGTGAGGTTGAAAAAAGACACAAGTCCATCAAGTCCAACCTATGTGTGTGATTATATGTCAATATTACATTGTATATCCCTGTATGTTGTGGTCGTTCAGGTGCTTATCTAATAGTTTCTTGAAACTATCGATGCCCCCCGCTGAGACCACTGCCTGTGGAAGGGAATTCCACATCCTTGCCGCTCTTACAGTAAAGAACCCTCTACGTAGTTTAAGGTTAAACCTCTTTTCTTCTAATTTTAATGAGAGGCCACGTGTCTTGTCAAACTCCCTTTCTCAAAAAAGTTTTATCCCTATTGTGGGGTCACCAGTACGGTATTTATAAATTGAAATCATATCCCCTCTTAACCGTCTCTTCTCCAGAGAGAATAAGTTCAGTGCTCGCAACCTTTCCTCATAACTAATATCCTCCAGACTCTTTATTAGCTTTGTTGCCCTTCTTTGTACTCGCTCCATTTCCAGTACATCCTTCCTGAGGACTGGTGCCCAGAACTGGACAGCATACTCTAGGTGCGGCCGGACCAGAGTCTTATAGAGCGGGAGAATTATTGTTTTATCTCTGGAGTTAATCCCCTTTTTAATGCATGCAATATATTTGCTTTGCTTGCAGCAGCTTGGTATTGCATGCCATTGCTGAGCCTCTCATGTACTAGGACCCTCAGGTCCTTTTCCATCCTAGATTCCCCCAGAGGTTCTCCCCCAGTGAGTAGATTGCATTCATATTTTTGCCACCCAAGTGCATTTTTAAATTTTTCCACATTAAACCTCATTTGCCATGTAGTTGCCCACCCCATTAATTTTCTGCAAGGTTCCCACATCCTGCGGAGAAGTTATTGCCCTGCTTAGCTTAGTATCGTCTGCAAATACAGAGATTGAACTGTTTACCCCATCCTCCAGGTCGTTTATGAACAAATGTTCCCTCTCCCATGCTCCCCTATTCCTCTCCCCCTCTCCACAAACCCTCCCCACCCCTTCCCTCTTCTGCTCTCTCCCTCTCACCTCCTCTCTTTTACTCCCCTCCTCTCCTGTACTCCTGTCATTCACCCTCCTCTCCCTTCCTTTTCACACTGCCATTCTTCCTTGTCCCTCTCCTGTACTTACCTCTCTTCTCCCTTCCTGTTCCTTTTTCCATTCTTCTCCTCTATGCTTTCATCCTCTAATTTCCTGTATCCCTCTCTGCTCTTATCTACTCTCCCTTCCTGCTCCCTCTCCCATGCTCCCCTATCCCTCTCCTCTCCTCCCCACTGCTTTAATCCCTTCTCCTCTCCTGTACTCCTGTCATCCACCCTCCTCTCCTTATCCTTCCCATTCCCTCTCCCATGCTCCCCTATCTTTCTCCTCTCCTCACATCTCCTCCCCTCTCCTCCCTTTACCATCTCCTGTACTCTCCTCTCCTTTCCTGCTCCCTCCCCCATGTTCCCCTATCCCTCTCCTCTCCTTCCCCAGCTTTAATCCCTTAACCTCTCTTGTACTCCCCTCTCCGCTTATTCGCTTTCCTCCCTTATCCTCACATACCCACTCCTCTCTTTATGTTCCTTACCATTTTCTCGTACTTCCCTATCCCTTTGTGCTCCTTTTATTCCTTCTTCTACTCCTCTCATCCATTCCCGTTTCCTTTCCCTTATTGTTCTCTCGCCTATACTTCCCTTTCCTACCTTCCCCCCACCCCCCTCTGCTTACATCCCTTCCCCTTTCTGTACTCCCCTCTCCTGAAATCCATTGATAAATTGAGGATCCAGTATGGATCCACCCTCATTGCAGAACCTAAATATGCAAGCCTAACCATATCAGCCCTAAGAAACCCATGTCACATAAGTGGAGCTCCACTTAAAAAGGGAAGGTCCAAGCTCCACTTGTTGGCACTTTTTAGGCATTTGACACCCGCTTCCGGCTCAGACCGACACGGTGATCTGAGCTGGAATTTCGCCCCCTACCCCGCAGTCTTCTTGGACAGATCACAGGTCCTAGAAGACTAAGGGACCATTCACCAGGCAGATTGTGACAGGAAACAGGCTGTAAAGCCGCAAGTCTTCACTTCCTGTTTCCCTTACTACAGATATGCCGGCGCCTGCACCCGAATGCCGATTGAAGAATGAATTCAGGTGAGGATATTGTGGGATCCCTGGACAGGTAAGTGTCCTTATATTAAAAGTTAGCAGCCACAGTATTTGTAGCTGCTGACGTTTAATGTTTTTGGGGGAGTCTGGAGCTCCTCTTTAACTACACTCAGAAGTCTATGGGAATCTTAAACCCCCATTGCTGCTGGCCCCCTTTTCCTGCTGTAAATATTCTTACTTGACCTCCTATTAAAATGTCTGGGCATTATCCTTTTATCTCAACAACTGAATTTTCAAAACCATGGAATTGCCAAGACAATACAGAAACTGAGTACTGGACCACTTACAGTGATAGGAACTTTTATATGTTTGCATTAATGGTTGTAAAAAGATATGAACGCATCTGGGTTATAATTACCATACTTGCCAAAAGGAGATGATGGGTGAAGTAGGATGAGATAAAACACTGCTATCTTGTGCTCATACCGAGTTGCCCAAGGCTGAATACTGAAGGCTTTGAATTCTATTTTGTGACAGACAACAATCTGTTTTAGGCTTGCAGATGCCTGAAGCTATTTACTCTCTTACAGCAAGAAAAGGGCATATACTACAGGAGAAAAATGTCAGAGCGCTAGCTCATTGGATATGACATGGCACATGGATTGATTCAATAAGACCTAAAGAAGTCTATTTAGTTAGAGGCTTATTGAGTCAGGACCATAAACGTGTCAAGAGAGATTTTACACTTTTCCAAAGAGAGAGAAACACTGTGTAGAGCTACCTGGCCCATATGGAACAGCTGTGATACCTGCTAGCCTTCACCAGCTAGGACCCACCATCTGGCTGTATGAATGCTTTGGTTTAATTTGCCTCTATATTGCTCTAATAACTGATTAAACAGATGAACCTTAAACATTGCAAAAGGAAAGGTGACCACTAATGATATATATGATTGTACAAAGTACTAAGTTTAAGCTTAATGATACATAGATGGTACCATGTTGGAGATAAACACAGCTGGGCTTGACACCATCCATAGGTTTGGCATTAATTTAGGAGGATTCATTTGAATGTAGCCTTAGAGTAGGGAAGCATTAAGACCTCTGTAGGTGGGGCTAAAGTGGTGTACAAGACTTATGGAAGAACCATGAGACAGGGAATTTTGGCACTTTTTCTTTTAAGATGAAGAGATTAACAAAATTCAACAGTCAGCCATAAGGCACAACAGTCAATTATGGCCTTGGCACCACACCACAGAAGCTGTAAAATACTCTGCCTCCTTGGCCTGAAGAATACTGGTAAGGAGGTAGACTCTACTGTCAAATGATACAAATTTGATTGTGCCGGAGGAGTGCTCCATAGGATGGGTGGTGGTAGGTTAGATGTTGCTGGGTTCCACCAGTGGCTGCAGCATCAGATGGCCCAAGGCCATCTGAATGGGAATAGCGCAGTAAGGACACCCTGGAAAGCAGGGCCACTGATAAGGCAGTACAACCAGTTATATTGTAATGGGCCAAGGCCCTATCAGCTAAACTGGGTGGGCCCAGGGCAACTTTAGTGTTCATTTCTGCCTAAATCAATACATTTTGTAGACCACAAACCCACTCCTACTTGCTTACCAGAGCTTACATTACATTTCCCTGGGCCCAATCGGGTCAACTGAGAGGGGCCGAGGAGGTAGGAGCAGAAGAAGGGACTTTCTTAATGTTTGGGGTGTAGGCAGATAAAGTCAGTGCCGCTGTTCCACTGCAACCAAAAGGGAGGTGTAGGCGCGGTTGGGGGGGCCCCGCCAGGAAGTCAGCACGGGTCCCATGATTTATAGGGATGAGCCCGATGTTCGAGTTGAACGCAAGTTCGATTTCGCCAAATTTAGAACATTATGGAGTGTTCACGGGAAATTCGAGCACCCTCGGAACGCCCCATAAATGAATGGCAAGATCGTCAATGCACTGTGAGATCGCAGTGCATTGATGGCTGCTGACCAAAGCGTGCACCAGACCTGCATTCTTTGGCCAATCACAGCACGCTCTGCTGTGAGAGCCATGGCTCAGGGGGCTGAGTCCATGTCCCACACTATGTTATTCTGCTTACATAGCGGCCGTACATAGTTTTATGAATGGGAGCAGCAAAATGACATTTGTAAAGAAAAAAATGTCATTTTAAACTGCTTGCGGCCGTAATGT
Organism: Aquarana catesbeiana; assembly: GCF_042186555.1. NCBI lineage: Eukaryota > Metazoa > Chordata > Amphibia > Anura > Ranidae > Aquarana > Aquarana catesbeiana. The sequence continues at coordinate 249,880,526 of NC_133332.1, read as the reverse complement.
TATGCCGAATCCCAGCAATATAGATAAAAATCATTGAAAAAAATGGCATGGGTCCCCACCCCCCAAGTCTCTTGCCAGGCCCTGGTAGGGATATTTAGGGGAACCCCGCTCCAAAATTTAAACATTTTAAAAAAAATGGCGTGGGAGTCCCCCCTAAAATCCACACCAGGCCCGGCATGGATATTAAGGGGAACCCCGCGCCAAAAAAGAAAAATGGTGTGGGCCCCCTCAAAATCCATTCCAGACCCTTATCCGAGCACGCAACCTGGCAGGCCGCAGAAAAAGGGAGGGCGGGAGAGCGCCCCCCCGAACCGTACCAGGCCACATGCCCTCAACATGGGGAGGGTGTTTTGGGGTCCCTCCCAAAACACCTTGTCCCCATGTTGATGGGGACAAGGGCCTCTTCCCCACAACCCTTGCCCGGTGGTTGTAGGGGTCTGCAAGCGGGGGGCTTATCGGAATCTGGAAGCCCCCTTTATCAAGGGGACCCCCAGATCCCACCCCCCCATGTGAATGGGTATCAGGTACATTGTACCCCTACACATTTGCCAAAAAAGTCCTTTATTAAAATAAAATAAAAAATGTCCCGCGTTGTCCATCCATCTTCGATCACAGCGGGGACGGACCAAGGAAAAAAAAAAAAGGAAAAACTCTGCCTCGATGAGAGGTGGCCCCGCAACTGCAGCCTTTTTGCTTTGACAACTGTTATATAACTGGGGACAGGGCCACCCGGTGACGTAAATGGGTGACCCCGCCCCCCTCTGACGTTACGTGACATGACGTCAGAAGGGGGCGGGGTCACCCACTTACGTTACTGGGTTGCCCCGCCCTCAGCTATATAACAGCTGTCAAAGCAAAAAGGCTGCAGTCGGCGGGAGGCTCCCATCGGGATTGGGGGGGCATCCCTGCACTCCTAATGGAGCGGCTGCCACTGATGTAGCGTATTTATGGAACCAATGTACTGGCAGCAGCAACCAGATTTTACCTTTTAATTTAATTGCAGTAGAAATGGTTAAAATCTGCCTTTTTAAGATGAAGATCAATATGTATCTATCCTATTTGTCATTATAAATATATCCCAGTAATTTCCTAGACAACTATACAAAATATGGTTATTTCACAGTGGTGCTATGCGGGTGTGTTGGAAGGAGGCTGGATTACGTCAGTCTCATTACCAGACGGGCGAGTAAATACAATCCCCCCCCACCCAACTTGCTACATTTTTACGGACGGTTTTTTTTTTGTTTTGTTTTTTCAGAATGTCACATCATCATGGCTGGCACGAGCAGCTCATTGGTTTCCCGGGTTACGTAAGCATTGCTGCATCACCATGGCGATGTAACCCTGACACGCTCAGTCTGTGCACACAGCTACGCAGTGCACTCTCCTTCGTAACGTTATTATGTCATCAGCCTGCCATTTGCTGTCAGGGAAACAATAAAGCTGTTGCCCACCTTGAGGGCTTTCAAAGAAAATTGAGCTTGAAGGGGGTAGCAGAACATCACGCGGTGATGTGTGGGGGCGGAGTGATGTGAAGTCTGTGTTCCCAGCCGATTAGACCCCCGAGCTCTGTTACTGATTGAATTCCTTTACATGTGGCTGTAGACTTTTAACGTGTTATAAAGGAATACACTTGCGCGCTACTATGTATATTTTTTTTTTAGAAAATATAAACCATCAACCTACAGTGAATAAAGTCAAAATAAACTCAGAAAAGAAAAAAAATATATAATAAATGTATAGTGACCGTGAATTAGCTGCAACCACTTGGTAGTGTACCCAAAAAACACTGCATAATTAAATGTAAAAAGAAGAAATGAGTGGTGTGCTTATTCAGTAATGTGACATGAATTAATATACTTAAAGAATAAACATAAGTATCCAAAACATACAAATAAATAAATGTGAATAAAAGTCCAACTAAAACCCAATGGTAGGAGTCAGTTCATATAAAGATAAAAAAATCTCATAGGGGAAAATCAAGAAAAAACAGACAGCACATCAATCCAAACATTGACTGTTCTATTTATGAATTGGCCGCTCACCTCCAAAAACGACCCAAAGGTCAAACAAGGCTCATCAGATAGTCAGATAAGAAATCCTGCTGACGGATCTGTAGAGACATCCAGGTCCCAAGCGATGACGAAGAACTACGTCCAGATCTTAGTATCAACACATCTTGGGGAAACGCCATATGTAGAGGAAACAGCTCGCTCCAAGAAATGGCACTTCTTGTATAAATGGCGCTCAAAGTAAACAAAGAACAGCCATAGTGCAATATTGCCAAATAAAAAGTGAATTTATTAAGTAAAACAGCCTGCTTACATCAAGTAAGAATAAAAATCGAAGTAAGAAACAATGGGAGTAGTGACACACTCACCTCCACTTTTGTAAAACGCCACCAGAAATGAAGTCACAAGGCTCCATGCAACGTGTTGCGTCACAGGGATGTTTGGATTGATGTGCTGTCTGTTTTTTCTTCTATCAAGTTACCCTTATGAGATTTTTTATCTTTATATAAACTGACTCCTACCATTAGGCTTTAGTTTGACATTTATTTATTTTGGATACTTATCATGTTCATTCATGTTCATTCTTTAAGTATATAGATTTTTTTTTTTATTCCATAAACTTTAAGTATACTAATTAATGTCACCTTACTGAATAAGCGCACCACTCTTATTTCTTCTTTTTACATTTTTAGCCTTTTAACAGCACACTAACCTAAAAAAAAAAAAAAGTTATTTGCTGAAATGAAGAGGAAAAAAGGGAGTGTAGTAGGAGCAGCTGGAATCAGTTGTGCGTCACATTTGGCAATGAGTTTTTGGTAGACGTGGTTTTTAGTAATCTACTAGTGACACCAATAAACTATGCTGATTCATTGGATGGATGGACATGACAAACAGTTGAATGGGTGACTGATTGGATGGATGGATGGTTGGTTGGTCTTCACATATAAAAGTGTGTCTTGGGGCAAGACTTGTGTTGATAGCTTCATCACAAGATAAGTATCCAGTCAAGGGGAGTGAAGCTTGCCACGTATCATTGAAGACATGCATCCCTGCAACTGTTAGCTTCTATAGTAGTCAGTTAAGGCTTTCTATCCATGCATACTACCTGTGTGGCCCTCCTTGTTATTGGCAAACCCAGCAACCTCACATTCAGATATGGAACCCTTTCTAGTGAAGACAGCTTATATTTTTTTGATGCTCCTGAAAAGCAACCTAATTTAAAAGTGATCCAGAACTAGCTTAAAACTTGCCAATTTAAAAAGATATCCGCCTCTACTGAACAGGCCAAGGCAATTGCCAAGATGTAGTGTCTCTAAAAAATGAGAGATTATGACTTGGCTTACACCCATGGGTTCTCTGAGAGCTAAATCATGATCTCTGATATGACACTGATATGATCCAGATACTTGGCTCCCTCTTTTTTTTGTCAAATGATTTCTGGATCATATCAGTGTAGCCAGTTGCTTGCTGGCTGTGTTGGTTCCCCGCTCAACTCCCACCCCCACTGCTTCCCCCCTGCTTCCCCCCCACCCCCGGCTGTGAATAGTTGCCCTCCTTATTGGCAAATCCAACAAGCTTAGATAGTAGAATGTTCTCTCTAAAAAAAACTTAAGGATTCACACTTGGATATGGAACCTTTTCTATTGAAGACACCTTACATTGTAGATGCTCCTAAGAAGGCCAGCAACCTCATTGCTGCTTTAAAAGTTAGTCAGTACAGTCTGAGGCATAGTTACTCCAGCACATTCTACCACCAGGAGCTCTGCCAAGTCCAAGATTAAAAAAACTTGCCAGCTAAAAAAGATCTCAGCTTCTACTGAACATGCCAAGGCAAGTTGCTCTGGCAAGATACAGTGTCTCTAAAAAATGAGATAATAACTTGGCTCTTTGATTGCCCATTGGTGTAAGCCATTTGGTCCAGGGACTTTGCTCATCATTATTTTGTCTAATTGTGTCTAAATATCAGTGTAGCCAGGTGCCCACAGGCTGTGTGAGCTCCCCACTACCCCTCCGCTGTGGATATCCACTGTGGATAGTTTCAGAGCGACTTGAGATGCGAGCACTCTGAGCTTCCCTGCTTTGTGAGCAATGGAGCAGCTCTGTGTGATTTCCCACTCACTCCTGTCCCCCCCCCCCTCCTGGCTTGCAGCTGCAGTGAGTCAATTAGGGGGGAAGAGAACTTACTATGCAGAAGCTGAGGATCATGGGAAATGTAGTCTTAAAGGGGCACTGTACAATACAAGTAAATGGCTGCAGAATTACAGCATTGACAGTTCCCTGCGAGTACAAGGAGAGAGCAAGATTTTTTTCCAATCTTTGGGCTAGAGATCTGGACAGTGCCCCACGGGGAAAGAAGAAAGTGCAGACCTGTTGCTATCCTGGTCTGGGCTGCCAGAGAGAGAGAGAGTACAGTGCAGGGAGCTTGGCAGTGCAGACCTGCGCTGGGAGGCAGACACCGGGAGACCAAGTCTAAAGACTGAGCTACTGGGAGCCTCTTGTGCTGCAGACTGTGGGGTACAGAACTCCTGCCCCTACTTGTCTGTGCCTGCATTCAGAGAGATCGAGCCTGAGAGAGAGCCTGGGGACTAAGCCACAGAAAGGCCTTTAGCTGAGCTGGGACCAGAACTAAAGAGACCTGTTGCTTACACAAGTGAAAGACTGGGACCAGAGCGGAACGGTGAGTTAAATCGCCTGTGCCGATCTCTACACTGACACAATTAATGCAATAGAGACTGCTCCTTGTTCAGCAGCCTAACAGCCATCCAGTGCACATGTTTAAAAGGGACAGCTACACCTGCACCACCTTACAGAAGGGCCCCAACGAAAGCCAGCCAACACTGACATTTAGGTGCCAGGTACTTTGCAGTCACCTCTAGGGGTACCCCTTTATCAGGAACACATATGCCCAACCGCTATTGTGGCTGAATGCAATGTGTGCACACAAGGACCTTTATTCTTTTGGGCTAGCTAACGCGAATAAGTTTAATCCTGTTGCCACTGTTTAAAGTTGGTTTTGCATTACTGCAGTTTTGTAATTGCAATAATGTAGGTTGGTGTTCATCTTAATCAATTTGACATCTTTAAACGTGTTTAATTGCCTGCCTACTGGTTTATGCCTTCTGTTTGACAAAACTCTTACCTTTTCTAACACTCAGCAGTCTGTAGCCTATTTCCTGAATACTGGTAATTTACTAACGTTTAAGATACATAGGTGTGAATAGATTACAACTTATACCCAGGTGTGTCAGTCCGGACCAAGCAGTTTAAAGAGTCAAGGCAGAACAGAGGACTCGTAATATCCAGTGGCTCCTGTGGGGGTAAGCGCTACATCTGTTTTTGCCCCGGATAAGAGATTTAACCTTCACCTACAGAAAGGCTTTTTATAGTAAGAGCTATAAACATGTGGAATAAATTGCATAGAAACTATTTCCAGCCTACTCTGTAGATTGCATTAAAAAAACGATAGATGAATGCATAGAATATAACCTGGTAATTTATAAGTAACATCATAGACCAGCCTTTTTTAACATGGAGGAACCCTTAAAATAACTTTCTGGTCACAGGGAACCCTTGCTAATAATTTCTTTAGCTACAACTCACTGTACATTTAGTGTGCTGGTCATTGGGAGGAATGTTCTATACGATGGGGGTCAGTGGGAAGATTTGTCCTTCGATTTGTGGTCACTGGAAGAATGCTCCTTTGATTGGTGGTCAGTGGGAAGAATGCTCCTTCCATTTGTAGAACTATCCGAACAGGGGTTGCAGATGAATGGGTTCCCCACTCCATTTTATCCAGAGACAAGGTCTTTGAACTTGGTTTTTATGTTTTATTACCTTGAATGGGGAATTGTACTTGTTTCATGCCCAACTTGATAGCAACAAACCAGGGACACCCCCCCCCCCCCCATGTACAACTCCAATTTCTCTCCTCTTCTTCTCTATGTACAACTCCAGATTGAACCCACTCCCGACTGCTGACAGTCTCTGATTGAAAAGATGCAAAAGCCCCTTAGGGATAGGAACTCTCAGTTGTTTATAAAGTAGCGCAAAGTGCTGTAAACTGCATCCCGGAATACCTCCAACTCCTTTGTAGACACTGGTCCCAGCTCTACCAACTGCAGGAAATGCTAGCCCACCTATCTGCTGCTTCACCAGCCCACACAGCTGCCTCTTCACCAATCTAACCGACTGACTCTTCACTAGTCTACCCAGCTACCTCTTCACCAGCCTGCCTGATCAGAGATCTCCCAGGGCAAGGTTAATGAAAGATTTAAGCACAATGCTATCTTCCAAAGAGACCTACTACATATGGCAGTCGCTCCCCCTGTAAGTCCCTGACAATACTGATGTACTCACATTGTCCTCCTTGCTCCCGCTGGCGCTTTATGTAAATATTTTTTTCAAACTGCAATACTGCCAGAACCCTCTCATGCCAGCCTGAGCTCCAGCTCGAGGTAGAGCGCACCCCCCCGCTCCCCCCCAGCATGGGTCCCTCAAGGACCACCAACAGTCTCCTCAGCACTCCATCCCCATCTTCTATCTGACTCCCCTGCCAGCATGACTCCTCCATATTTAAGGGCTGGCTCGGACACCATGCCAGACCCTCGGCCTGGGGATTGGCTGAGCTCCCCACAGTATGCAGATCAACCCTCCTGGCCTTCGCCCTTCAGTTTCTAGAAGATTCTCCAAACTCTCAGAACCAGGGGAAGGCACCAGAGACCTGCCTGTATGAGTCATCCAGCCCTGTCCTGCAATAAACCTTTGACCCAGATTCAAGACTCACAAGTTAAACATGAGGCAAACCATAAATTTGCCTGCACTCACACTAGTAGCACAGTAGGGGGTGCTACACATCGGTGCTTATTGAGAGTAATGCTCCTTACATTGGTACTCATTAAGGAGAATGTTCCTTACGTTGGTGCTCATTAAGAAGAATGCTCCTTACGTTAGTGGCCAGTAGGAACAATCCACCTTCATACAGATAACTAAAAAGAACATTGGTGTCAGTGACAAATAATTTGAGAGTCAAAAATTGTTCCTTGCATAAAGAACAATTAGCAACTCCTAGAGCAGGGGTGTCCAACCTTTTCACCTTCCTGGGCCACATTGGAAGAATAGGAATTGTTTGGGGCAGCACATAAAATACACTAACAATAGGGATAGCTGATAAAGAGAAAAGGTCAGGCAGATGTTAAAACTACATTTTTTTTGGTAAATTTTTTATTATAAAAGTAAAAGAGCGCAACATAAAAACTAGTGTAATATTTGACACTAACGCATCAATATCTGGTTCTATGGATGTAGTAGCAATTCTCAATGAATTCTCATGGTGCTCATCAAATATTTTGGTTCTAATTTTGCCCTTGTGTGCTTCATCCTTGAAGATAGTTGCTCGCCACATGTGTTTACTAAGTGTAAATGCATTTTTACAAAAAAAATTCAAATAAATACAACATTTTTAAAGTAAATTTACGATTATGTATTGGGTTGCATTCATAGCCATTTTGGGCCGCAGGTTGGACACCCCTGTCCTAGAGGAACCCTAGTTGTAAAAATCAACCATAGATTACTGAATCAGAGCCTACACTTAAGGGATCAGGAATGCATTCCCTGTTGAAACAAAAGTGGTCTGTGCTTTTATGAAGGTTTTTTTTTCTCCGTCCTCTGGACCAGTTGAGAGTTTCTGGAGATGCAGGTTTAATTTTTTTTTTTTTTTTTTGGTCTGGCAGTTGAACTTGATGGAGATGTGGGTTTTTCAGCCTGGCTATATAATCATTTATTTCATTATTTTTCTTTTGATTGAATTTTTCGCATTCTAGGGCAATAAATATACAACATATATGAAGCTTTACATTTCCTTTAACAATATTACATATGTAGCATAGCCATTGGTCTGTTGTGAAAATGCATGATTTGTAATGAAATTGTCCATGCACATATCCAACTGCCCCAAATAATGGAGTTGACCAAAAAAGAAAAAAAAAAAAAACGAATCTAGCCATTAAAATATCAAAATTATGTTTTCTTGAAATAGTCTTTTCTTGCTAGGTCATTTTGTATTATAATAACCACTTCATCCAGAAATATAAAGCTTTTGCTTTTCCTAAGATCTTGTTTGCAAACAGTAATGAATGTCGTGGAGTCCATGAGCACTGATGCTTATCTTGGCTTGTTTAATTTGGATTATTACTTTTATCAGAATGCCTTGGCTTCCTCATTTATCCTGCTTGATTAACTATGGTCAAGATCGTAATATACTGTACTAAGTGACTGAGATGTTGTGTAGTGATTTTCCTCTTCTGCGTTGTCTAACCTCTAAATGCAAGTTTCCATCCTTCTTCTGACCCTTGCTCTTCTGCGTTTTAACCTCAAGCAGGCTAAAACTTGCATTTGCCCAAAGACATTTTCATTAGAGTCACTGTGCCATTGTAAATGCTTGTCTTCTGATGGAGATCCTCTTCAAGCCCTGAAGAGCTTGACCTCGAAACGTGCTGGACACTGCTTGTCCACTTATTGTCTACTTATTGTCTACTTATTGTTACTTCATGGTCAAGAATAAAGCCACATCAGAACACCTGATGTGATTGTCTGGCGCTCAGTCTTTGTCTTATTTGGATTTCTCAAGTCGGGTGGGACCCAGCTACTGGACCTGACCTCCCACTTTCTTTCTTCCCAGTGGCCAAAGTCAAGTCAACGAAAGCTGCTATCCTTCATCTTTTCATAAAAGCTAAATCTGAGTCTAGTTGACTTAAGTTTATGTTGTAATTTTTTAATCCTCAAAAGAACTAATCACAATTGGGATTGTATGAAGGTCTGAACATTAGATCTTAAAGTTTAAACCCAAGAACAAACATCTAGTATATTACAGCTCACTGGTCCTTAGATGTGGTGGCTGCATTTTTTTTTTCAGGGTTTTTTCCAACATTTTTACCCGGCGATCCCACCAGTAACATGCTTCTATCCACTTCAAGACCGCAATACGTATATATACCTATATATACAAAGCGGCTTTGAAGTGGTTTACTGGGATTATGAAATATCGGCCATAACCCCGGTATTGCTTTTTACAGCCAGCGGCTTTGCTTTCTCATAAAAGCATTCCGAGTGGCTCATGAGCCGCTGAAACGCTTTCAGACGCCATGTCTACCTAAAGGATTTCCCATAAACCTGAAGATATCTACTCGGGAGGTCTTCTATCCTTATATGACCTGACTCACTATCTCACTATCAAAACCCTTGCACAGAGCAGGTAGGTATAACATGTTTGTTATTTAAAAAAAAAAAATTGTAGGTTTAACCACTTCCGGACCACCCTATAGCAGATTTACTCCTGTGTATATACATGATTTTGCACTTCGGCCTAGGGGGCGCACTGCTTCTGCTCTAAATATTCACAGCAGAAGCTGATCTACGGGTGTCGGGCACTGGGTGTCTTCCGGCACCCGCCGATCGTCAGACAGAGACGCAGAATGGAGTGCTGCCTATGTAAACGAGACAGAGCTTCATTCTGACAGGGGGAAGGGATGGATTTTGTGTCCCTGCAATGCAAGAAATAAAATCCATCACTTCCATTAGTAAAAGCACCTCCCACGGTGCACACAAACACTGGCTAGGCACACAGTTAACCCTTTGATCACCCTAGATGTTTAAGCCCTTCCCCAGTCAGTGTCATATTTTTAGCACCGATCACTGTATTGGTGTCACTGGTTCCCAAAAAGTGTCAGTGTCCGATTGTCCACCGCAATATCGCAGTCCCGCTATAAGTCGCCAATAGCCACCAGTAAAAAATGTAATATATAAATAAAAATTCCAGTATATGTCTCATAGTTTGTAGACATTATAACTTTTGCACAAACCAATCAATATACATGTGCAATTTGTTTCGGTCCGAATACAAATTTGGACAAATTTTTGGTTATTTGGCGATTCGGATGTATCCCAATGAAACAGTAATGAATAGTAACAAATTCTGTTGAAATCCATTAAAATATGTTTGTTTTATTTGCTTTCTAACGAATTCCAACTTTTCAGAAGGATTAGAATTGGGATCGGTCGAAAAACGATCGACCAATTCGAATTCTGTGTGAAGAAATAGCTGGATGTTAGGCAGCTGGCTTCCCCACTGACAGATGAATGTAAATAAAGAATTCCGGCAATAGAAAAACGTAAAAAAATGGCCCCCAGTCCATACCAGGAATGCAAAAAACGCTTCTTCTCCTGGGAGGCTACCCGTGGTCCGCCCCCTCTTCGCTTTGACAGTTCTTGTATGGGCAAGGGGCGGGGCCACCCAGCTACGCCACCTGGTGGGACTGCCCCCTTCTGACGTTGTGTGTTGTCACGTGACGTCAACATGAGTACACCCCTCACAGTTTTGTAAATATTTTATTATATCTTTTCATGTGATAACACTGAAGAAATGACACTTTGCTACAATGTAAAGTAGTGAGTGTACAGCTTGTATAACGGTGTAAATTTGCCGTCCCCTCAAAATAACTCAACACACAGCCATTAATGTCTAAACAAAAGTGAGTACACCCCTAAGTGAAAATGTCCAAATTGGACCCAAAGTGTCAATATTTTGTGTGACCACCATTATTTTCCAGCACTGCCTTAACCCTCTTGGGCGTGGAGTTCACCAGAGCTTCACAGGTTACCACTGGAGTCCTCTTCCACTCCTCCACGATGACATCACAGAGCTGGTGGATGTTAGAGACCTTGTGCTCCTCCACCTTCCATTGGAGGATGCCCCACAGATGATCAATAGGGTTTAGTTATGGAGATATGCTTGGCCAGTCCATTACCTTTATTCTCAGCTTCTTTAGTAAGGTAGTGGTGGTCTGGGAGGTGTGTTTGGGGTCGTTATCATGTTGGAATACTGCCCTGCGGCCCAGTCTCTGAAGGGAGGGGATCATGCTCTGCTTCAGTATGTCACAGTACATGTTGGCATTCATGGTTCCCTCAATGAACTGTAGCTCCCCAGTGCCGGCAGCACTCATGCAGACCATGACACTCCCACCATCATGCTTGACTGTAGGAAAGACACACTTGTCTTTGTACTCCTCACCTGGTTGCCACCACACACGCCTGACACCATCTGAACCAAATAAGTTTATCTTGGTCTCATCAGACCACAGGACATGATTCTAGTAATCCATGTCCTTAGTCTGCTTTTCTTCAGAAAACTGTTTGCGGGCTTTCTTGTGCATCATCTTTAGAAGAGGCTTCCTTCTGGGACGACAGCCATGCAGATCAATTTGATACAGTGTGCGGCGTATGGTCTGAGCACTGACAGGCTGACCCCCCAACCCCTTTAACCTCTGCAGCAATGCTGGCAGCACTTATACATCTACTTCCCAAAGACAACCTCTGGATATGACGCTGAGCACGTGCACTCAACTTCTTTGGTTGACCATGGGGAGGCCTGTTCTGAGTGGAACCTGTCCTGTTAAACCGCTGTATGGTCTTGGCCACCATGCTGCAGCTCAGTTTTGGGGTCTTGGCAATCTTCTTATAGCCTAGGCCATCTTAATGTAGAGCAACAATTCTTTTTTTCCGATCCTCAGAGAGTTCTTTGCCATGAGGTGCCATGCTAAACTTCCAGTGACCAATATGAGAGAGTGAGAGCGATAACCACAAATTAAACAGACCTGCTCCCCATTCACACCTGAGACCTTGTAACACTACCGAGTCACATGACACCGGGGAGGGAAAATGGCTAATTGGGCCCAATTTGGACATTTTCACTTAGGGGTGTACTCACTTTTGTTGCCAGATGTTTAGACATTCATTGCTGTGTGTTGAGTTATTTTGAGGGGACAGCAAATTTACACTGTTATACAAGCTGTACACTCACTACTTTACATTGTAGCAAAGTGTCATTTCTTCAGTGTTGTCACATTAAAAGATATAATAAAATATTTACAAAAATGTGAGGGGTGTACTCACTTTTGTGAGATACTGTATATATTGTTTATTGAATACACTATATTTCCCTCAGGGGATACTTTGTATTTAGCGCTGCACTTATTTTGATTTTAGTCATATGTAAAAGGGGAACTCTGTGAATTCAGATGTAAAAGGGGAACTCTGTGGACTCTGATGTAAAAGGGGAACTCTGAGGATTCAGATGTAAAAGGGGAACTCTGCGGATTCAGATGTAAAAGGGGAACTCTGCGGACTCTGTTGTAAAAGGGGAACTCTGTGGATTAAGATGTAAAAGGGGAACTCTGTGGATTCAGATGTAAAAGGGGAACTCTGTGGATTCAGATGTAAAAGGGGAACTCTGTGGATTCAGATGTAAAAGGGGAACTCTGCGGATTCAGATGTAAAAGGGGAACTCTGTGGATTCAGATGCAGAAGGGGAACTCTGTGGACTCTGATGTAAAGGGCGACTTTTGTGATTAACTTCATATGATTAGAAATGTTATTTAATTGCAAAAAATATGCATAGTTTATACAATTCAAAAAAAAAAAATTGCTGTGCGCCGCTAAAGTGTTCGGGTTTGACTTGAAGAAAAAGTGGCAACCCTAATGCCGTATGATCCCTCTTCTTTTATATAAGAAGCCATAAAAGCTGAAATCTTCCAGTTTGTCACCACGGCAAAATGTATTAACACAGGCAAATAACGAGCCGGCTGTCAGGTGGAGGAAAGCTTCAAATTGGCGTATTTTGACAAGGTGTTAGAACGTGGAGGGAAAGGTAATACCAGCAACTAATTAGTGGTAGATGTCTTGACATCTGTTCCACCATCCAAATTGAGAGTGAAGGAGCAGATGTCAGAAAAGTCTACTGGGATGTCGGGGCCCCAGAGCCTACAATCTTTGAATAGAAGGCTTCCTCTGGAAGAGCCCAGAGCGTTGTAAAGTTTGCTCAGAGGAAATACTTTGCCGCAGTTCAAGGGGAAGCGAAAAGCAAAGAAATAGAAGAAAAAAAAAAAAACATCTGTGCCGACACTTTTTTTTTTTTTGCTCCATCTCTGTGTTTTAGCTGACAGCTCGTTCTCAGGTCAATCTAAAACAGAGGAAAACGTTTCACAAAAAAGAGCTGTCTGTACTGCAATGAAGTGGTTACAAAGGTCATTTCAACAATGGAACTTTCATTGTTCTAATACAGATTTATGATTATAAAACAAGTACATGATGAATTAGAAGGGTGAACGATGAACGAGTTCACCACTTGAGGATCGGCATGTTATACCCTCTTCCTGTCCAGGAAGTTTTTTCAGTTTTCAGCGCTGTGAGCATACCTCCCAACTGTCCCTGATTTCGAGGGACTGTCCCTGATGTGAAGCAACATCCCTCTGTCCCTCATTCCTCCTCATTTGTCCCTCATTTTGCTCTGATCTATATAGTTGTGTATAAAAATGCACTTTTTATCTATCAAAAAGTGTTTTCCAGTGCTAAACCTTTCATCCAAATTCTAAATTGCCGCATTTGTAAATTCCAAAAGCCAATATAAAGGAATAGTAATGGTAAAAAAAGCACTTGTGGGTTGAACCAATCTTTTATTTTTTTGTACAATTCTCCTTTAAAGGGGCGTGACAACGGGTGTGTCCATAGGTGTGCGCAGGCTATTGCGTTAGGGTGTGCATCCCAAAGCTCCAACACACATGCACGTGTGTGTTTACAGATATATGCAAACAAGATATTTGGGGGGCACACTCTAAAAAATGCATTAAAGATGGTGCAGCCATAAGACCATACAGTAGAAGAAAATATTACAGCGCACACATGCAAAAAAGACATTTACCTCAAGCAAGGACCCACTGATTATGGGGTACTTTGTCGCAGTAAGTGGGCTTAGCACCATATAGCAATATGGTGTGACCAAATCCCCATATTTTTGAAAATGTTTTTCTAGAAATGCTTAGGTGTTTTAAACTAGCCTTGCTTGAGGTAAATGTCTTTTTTGCATTTGTGCGCTGTAATATTTTCTTTTACAGATATATGGACCCAGCAATGATCTCCCTGCCAGCACAGTGAAAGAGAAGTGTGTAAGCACTTCTCTTATGGTGGAACGGGTAAGAAGAAGATCTTTCCCATCTCCCTGCTGGCATACAGACGCATGCACACAGGGTGATTAGGGTGTGCCCAGGCACACCCAGCACACGCCTATGGGTGTGTCCTATCTACGCCTGCATACTTTTGCTGATAGGTGTCCCTCATTCCCATCACAAAAAGTTGGGAGGTATGCGTGAGACATTGAAAAATACTCCATTATGGAAATTTGTACCATAAGTAAACCGCCAAGTAATTATGGGCTAGGCAGTGGCTGCTGGTTGGTTCTTCTTTTTGGGGGGGCGTCAAACACCACCCCCCCCCCGGCGGCGTGGCACTGGCAGCACCCCCCCCCCCCCAGCAGGTGGTCCGGCACTTATCTCCTCCTGTGGCGGGGCTGTGGTGTCTCCTCCTCTCCTGGAGTGCGGACAGCCACGGCTCCAGTATCCGCTCCTCCAGCTTCCTCTGCTGCTTGTCTCCTCTTCCGCCAACGCACTAGGTATCCAATAGGATCGCCTGACCCTTTCGCCAATCGGGAAACAGGTTTCACGACCTGCCTCCTGATTGGCGAGGATGAACTTTGGTATGAAAATAGCAAAAATTCAATCGCTATCGTCACACAACAGGGTGGGATCGGAGTGCAATGCTCTGCGCTCCGAGGCCACCCTTTTTTTTTAAGCCTATTAGAGATTCTCTGGCTCTAATCAGGTGCTTCAAAAAAACACCCACCCCCACATTGGAATCCATGGTCCGGCGTTCTGATATGTAGATCAGGGGGCTGGTCGCATGGATAGGGGAGGGTGGCGCCTGTGCACCCTCTATGGACGGGCCACCACTGGTGCCAGGATTTCCATCTTGTACTTTGATCTGGCATAATTCTAATAATAAGGAGATACTTAAAGGAGAAGTATAGCCAAAGCTTGTTTGGCTGCACTTCTCCTATGGATCACAGGAGTGCAATTCGTTTTGCACTCCTGTGACCCGTTTTCAACAGAGAGCGGACTGAAGTCTGCTGTCTGCTGACATCACCGATGTCGGTCCAGGTACTGCGTCATCCCGATGTCAGGGCTGGGCTCAGCCCTTCCTTCTCTGAGATGGCCGCTCAGCTGTCGGCTAATTACCAGCTCCTATCTCTCCACAGTTACTCAGCCGTTGATATCCTGCTCGTCAGTCCTGCCTACATAAGTCGTTCAATCCAGAGGATCTCTGCCTTTGCCTTGGTCAACATCACAGAAACTATCTCCTGCGATCCTGTTCAAGACTTGCTTTGCTGACATCCCTTCTGGCTCCAGATCCTGCTTGCTGTTCCATAGGTTTTTTACTATAAGGACACTTACCTGTCCAGGGATCCTGCAATATCAGCACCCACAGCCGATCCCGTCAATCGGCTTTGGGTTGAGGCAACACCATTGTATATAAGGTAAAACGGCAGCCGGTTTTCTACTGCGCATGCGCAAGTTGCTCTGCGCTTTCTGAATAAAAGTTCAATAAAAACCGGGTAACATTTGGCCCGTGTGTATGGCAGGTGGTCCAACAGAAGTCAGCCGTTCGGCCGGCTTCTGTCGGACAAACAATGCTGGAAAACCGGCCGCCGACCATCTCCCGTTCAGCGCCCTCAGCCAATGACCGGAGTATTCTGATGGGAGGGCCAACCCCCTATCAAAATACAATAGCACAGCAGGGCAGATCGCTGCACTAACATTGGATTGTTAGTACTGCGGCTCCGACCGGAGCTGTCAGTTTTTTTTTTTTTTTTTCATTCAACCCAAAAAAAAAAAAAACTCATGGTGTGTACTAGGCTTCTGGGAAAATCAGTGAGCCAATCACAGAAGCATGCCGTAGTTGTAAACATTTAACCACTTGCCGACCGCTACACACACATATACGTCGGCAGAATGGCTCGTACAGGCAAATGGGCGTACCTGTACGTCCTTTTGAATCTGCCGCCTTGCGCGCGCGACCGCCGCACGCCGTGAGAGCGTGCCCGCGGGTCCCGCAAACTCGATGTCCTCCCAGTGGCCCTTGATCGTGAGACGGAGAGGCAGAACGGTGAGATGTCTATGTAAACAAGGCATTTCCCTGTTCTGCTTGGTGACATGACAAGGATCACCGCTCCCCGTCATCGGGAGCAGTGATTGCTGTCATGTGATTGGAAGCCTATCCCCTCTACAGTTAGAATCACTCCCTAGGACACACTTAATACCTTGATTGCCCCCTAGTGTTTCACCCCTTCCCTGCCAGTGTCATTAACACAGTAATCAATGCATTTTTATAGCTCTGATCGCTGTATAAATGACAATGGTCACAAAATAGTGTCAAAAAGTGTCCGATGTGTCCGCCATATTGTCGCTGTCCTGATAAAAATTGCAGATCGCCGCCATTACTAATAAAAAAAAAAGAAAATAAATAAAAATGCCACAAATCTATCCACATTTTGTAGACGTTATAACTTTTGCACAAACCAATCAATATACGCTTATTGCACTTTTTTTTTTTTTAACCAAAAATATGTAGGAAAATGCATATTGGCCTAAACTGAGGAAAATAATTGTTTTTTTTTAATATATTTTTTGGGGATTTTTATTACAGCAAAAAGAAAAAAAAGAGCGTCCATTTTGAAAAAAAAAGCAATATTTTTTAGTTTATAGCGCAAAAAATAAAAAACGCAGAGGTGATCAAATACCACCAAAAGAAAGCTCTATTTGTAGGGAAAAGGGACATGCATTATATTTGGGTACAGCGTC